>NC_050577.1:11464982-11621187 GCF_011100635.1 Trichosurus vulpecula
AACTCTCTTTCCAGATCAAAACCTTATCATTTTCCAAAGTGTGCTAATGCTTCAGTTCCTGGCTGACATAAGGAGCGGTCATCATTGACCAACACCAGAGCCAGTGATTTTGAATGGCCCTGAGGGATTTCCAGTTACTCAGTATTGTTCCTCTTGGTTGCTTGGAAACCTTGGTCTGGATGGCCAGCTTAATGAATTAATTGGTTGGATAGAATCAGTCGTGTTTGCTTGGCTGAGACACAGTCCTTAGCAGCAGGGGGGCATGGGGAGAGATGCGGACTTGTTCACACATTACCTGCGTCAGCATTGTGCTTGGGAAATCTAGGCTAACGCCCTTGGCCTCTGCCCCTTTGTATCAGCGTCCTGGGAAAGTGACTTAATACCTCTTCCTCAGCCTTATGTATAAGTGGGTATTATAATACTGCACGGCCTATCTCTTTTGGTTGTTTTGAGGGTCCACCAGAAAATTCAGGTTAATGAACAGTTATCAATAACATATTGTAGGTGAGGTGCCGGGGTTAGGCAAGCACTGCCTATACACAGATGAGGATGACTGAGCCCTAGCCCCTCAGTGAGCTTACAGTCTAATGAACAGTATACAGAAGTTAAAATGAAAGCATGAAGCAGGGTCCTTTGTGAGAGAGATGATAATGTGATCCAGACAAAGGCAGTGAGGAAATCAGAGAAGCACTTTCCACAGATGACTCCTGAAAAGGTTTTGTAACCTAAAAATCCAGTCTACAATACACACAGAAGCTGCTGTGATTATGTGCCAGTATCTGGAATATCCGGCCTACTCCCTTTGGCATCTTCAGCATCCTGGACAGCTTAGGGGCCACTCCCAACAAGAGGTGTGCCCTGAGCCTTGCGCCTTCTATCTAAAATCACATGCCAGGCATTCTAAATTTACCTGACTGTTCTGGGGAAGGTAAGATCCTGGCGGGCAGGGGCGGTTTTGTTTTTCTCTTTGTATCTCCAGAGCCCAGGAGGTGCTCCATGAATACTCATAGGATGTGTAAGGTAATTCACAAGTCATAACCTTGGGATGCTGTGCCCCCAAAATAAAGCATCTCAAATCTGCCCAGGGCCAACCCGTCAGCGGTGAAGTTCCTGCTTGGCTCCTACCCGAGTAGCTCTCTCAGAATTGGCAGGTGTGGAAATGGGCACTGTAATAGCCAGGCTGTCATATGCAGAGTTAGGTGGTAAAAATGTGTGAATTAAGGATAAAATGTATTCTGGAGCCCCAGTCCCAGAATGGGTGGGCCAGGTTACAGAGCTTCAGGAAGCTCACCATCCTGCGTGTCTGCCCCCAGGACAGATGAGTTAATTATTCAGGGATTTCAAAGGTCCGACTGACTGTTTGGGAGTGTCCTCAACCTGGAGTGGTTTTTGATTTCTGCCTCCAGAGTCCAGGCTGGTCTTGTGACAAGGCACCCCCATGGTGTGTTGGTCAGCTGACTAATTGTCTTCTTGGCGGCTGGTTTCCAAAGGGAGGGGAATTTTCCGACGGTGATTTTTTTCCCTTCACATCTTAGAATCCTAACTCTGCTGGTTCACAAGATGACTTAATCAGCACTAAATTGGAGGCAGCCCGCTGTGTTTACCGTTGTTAGTTCAGCCAACATATGTCTGGAACAGTTGGACTGAGAATAACAGCAATGATCTGAAGCCAAGTTGGGGGGGGAGGGGAACAAAAAAGCTTTCAGACTCTTCACTCTCCAATCCTTCCTCCACACAGCTGCCAAATTAATTCTTCTAAAACACCGGTCTGACATGTTGCTCCACTGCTCAAAAGCACTCCATAGCTCCCTGTTACCTCTGGGATGAAAAGCAAAATCCTATCCCCCTCCCACCTATTTCTCCATCTTTGCTGCATGGGGGTCCCCTTCCTGCTTTCCATGTTCCAGGCAGATTGGATCCCTTTCCTTTGCCCAAGCCATCCCCCTGTCCCTGGGTCACTCCCCTTCCTCTGCCATCCCTTCAAGTTGGAGCTAAGGTGTTACCTCTTCCAGAGAGGAGGCTGATTTCCCTCACATGTCCATATAATTTTCTCCTCCATATTAACCTTGCATTTACTCATCTGTGGGCATGTAGCCTCTGGTAAAACGGGTCAAGGAGTATTGAATCACATGTGGCCAGCATCCAACATGGTGCCATTTACATCGTTAGGAAGCTTTCAAGGAGCTCGGATTTGAATGTGGGGAGTGGAGTATGTGGAAGGCGACACATAGAGGAGACTTCAGTTTCAAGATAATTGGAAAGCCTGGTGGGTCCTTAGGGCCAAGCATCATTTTTGAAGTCATTTGTATTGATAAAGCTCTATCCATTTCTGGTGTTGAACCATTAGCAAAGCCAAAAACTTTGATGGCGAGTGCTTTCCTGGCTGAGTCTTCAGTAGCTGTGACTCCAGAGGAGACGGAGCACCTGCACAGGCAGGTAAGAGACCGCCTCTTCCCTGGACAATGACTGGGTTGGAGCCAGGGTGATGGTCTGGCCACTAATGTGGAAGCTTTGGTGTATAGAGCCTGTGCTGTGGCCAGGGAGGCCTGAGGGCAGGTGATGTTAGCAGTAGATAGAAAGGAAGATTATAAATGATTGAATTAATGAATGGATGACAGAATGATGGGTACAGAATCAAATCCCTTGGAGAATATGAGACTTCTCTGATGGAAAAGATTCCACATACCTTTCGTGGGATTTATGATAGTTGTATTTGTAAAGCTCCTGAAGGATACTTTAGAGATATCATTTCATTTTCCCCACAACAATCCTGGGAGATAGTTACTATCATTATCCCCATTTTACAGATAAGAAGACTGAGGCAACAAAGGCTAAGTGACTTGAACAGAGTCTAATAGCTAGTAAGTGTCTGAGGCCCAATTTAAACTCACACCTTTTAATTCATATTAAAATGCACGACAGTAACAATGGTACCTCTCCTCCAGCCATTTTAATTTTAACAGATGCTAAGATGTCAGACTAAAGGGTCAAAAGACTAAGAACTGAATTTAAGATATTAGTCAGTGGGAAGGGAGGATTTAGAATACAGTAGGGGGGGATGCTTCCCAGTGACTCTATAATTATTAGCTGTAAACATAGACCTTTTGAGCCTATTTGTGGAGTTGACCATAAAGTTCTGTTCCTGTGACAAGCCTCTTTTTAAAGACATTTCTCCACTTTGATTTATTCTGTGAACAGGTGGTGGCAGGTCAGTGCCCACAGGTCATGCTTGGGCTCAGTCTTTGGGAACTGGAGATTCTTGGCCTTTGATAATCATTTAATATCAAAATAGTAACTTCAATAAGGGTCAGAGCCTGAACTGATTAACCAGAGGGAGAGCTTCAACTGATTAACCATAAGAAGTGTCTTAACCTAAGATTCTTTGTTCTCTGAGTAAACTCAGAGAATACCTCTTCCTATGTCAACAAGGCCAGATCAGGCTGACCTGAGAACATTCTTTCCTCTGTCTATTAGCCATTAAAATGAGACCCTTAACCTGAGAAACTGTCTTGCTTAATATTTTATGGGCATATATTATGTTATGGAATGTTAATGGTAAATTAAACACAGAAACGCTGGGTTGTAGTTTCAATTGACCCTTGTCAACTCTCTTATCTACAACCTATTCAATTTAGAAAAGTCCTTTCTTATATCATGGTTAAACATACATGGAGATCATAAAATTGAGTAACACAGGCATTGCTGAGTTGTGACTGTTCTAAAAGTGTATTTAAACTTTCTCATTCTTCTGTTCAGGCAGTCAGATTTTATCTGGCACCACACATGTATGTATCCACTAGCTTTGAGGGAATAAACAATATGAATTTGCGTATCACCTAGCCTGTTGCCTCCTTTAACCAAACTTTCAGGTCAACGCCTTCCAACTCTGAGCTCCAGGGATAACTCTGGCCCTTTTAGCTGCTGAAAGCAGTTAGGATGGCTATGGGAGATGCCAGGGACCAGTCAGTAAGTGGGATTCCAGAGCTCTGTGGTCAATAACAATAAAGGTATAGGAGGTGACGATGATGATGAGAACTATATTCATCAAATGCTCAAGAATAATGTGGACTCTGGAGCACTGTGACTTCTCTTTTTAGAAAGAAGTTTACCCGGGGATTGTGGAATGCTGCCTCCAGGGCTTCTAGAGAGGAATCTCTAGATTAGTGGCAGAGCTGGGTTCTAATCTCACCTCAGATGCTTACTAGATGTTGGATGCTGTCTAAGTCTTCTTAGATCCTCAGTTTCTTTATCTGTAAAATGAGGGGGCGATATCTTTAGGACTTGTCATATAGTGCTGGTAAGCTCAGATATGATAATGTAAGAAAAGCACTTCAAGGATTGAAGCGTTACACAAATGGCAGGTATTATTATTCTGTTGTTCTAATTTTATGATTTGAAAAAGTTCCGATGAAAACCATCTTGGGACAAGCCCTCCTTGTGCTACTGTTCTTTTCCATCCAATTTTGGAGGTTCTGTTGGTGAATGAGATGACTGATTTTTGTGACTGACCCCAGATATTGGGATGCAAACTCATCTTCTCTAGACTCACTGAAAGCATCCTCAGTGCCATCCTGGTAGAAGGTGATGCCGTGAGGAAGACCTGTTTTCTTCATCATGTTCCCCCATGCTTTTGAGTTCTTTTGTGAGGGCTCTGTGCTTGGAGAGCTTTTCCTTCCAAGTAAATTGAGGGCTGTGAGTGTTCGGAATGGTGACATCCATTAAAACATTACACTTCAGTTTTCATGGGTCAGTGTTATAGCCAGGCGATTGTGGATTATTGTGATGTGCAGGTTCCAACAGGGTTTATTTGTTAAATACTCAAGGATAATTTGAGATTTGTTGTAGCTCAGACATTTCCTGTCTTTGTTTACAGAGAACAGCAATCTCATGGTGTGCAGTTTGGCCACTTGATCAGTGTCTTTCTAGGTATTCAGAAAGCGCTGCTTTTTTGGCTCTCAGAAATGCTACGGGAATAGTTTTGAGTTACCTTAGGATATCATCACGAATCAGCAGTTTTGGGCTCCTCAAGAATGACCTTCTCATCATTTCTAGTAGCAATGACTTGGTGTTGTATCTGTCATCAACCCGGCCATTTCTGCCCATGAGTCCCTATGGACTGGCCGTTTCTTTGTTGTTGGTTGAGTGCCTTTCTCTTGTAGTAAATCCAGTGGCAACACATATCTCATGGACTTATGATATTGTTTTTGGTTAACAGGTTCATGTAGATGTTGTTCATGGAGGACCGTTTAGTCCTGTTATTGGTCGTGTAACCATTTCGTTGATGGTGATGATAATGGTGATTGTGATTCCATGTTTCAGAAAGACACAAAATATTCTTTGTTGTAAGTGAATCAGACAAACCAGAAGAATGTGAAACAACCTGCCAGGTTGGGCTTTTGCAAGAAAAACAGATTCTAACCTGGCAGCTTGAATTTGGGTTGACTTTTGCCCTTGAGTATATTGAGCACTAGGACTTTCCAACCTTTGTTTCATTTTTTTAAGGGAGTCATAAATATCTTCAGTGATTAAAGTGTTTTTACCTATTCTCAGCATAAAATAGCATAGGATTGCAGCATTTGGTGCTAAGTATAACTTTAGAAATTATTTTTTCAACCCCCTAATCTTACAGAAGAAAAAACTTGATTCTCCAACAGGTGAAATGTTTTATCAGCATCACACAAGCGTGATATTTAGTGGTAAAGTCAAAGATTTGAACCTAGGTCTTCAGACAACCCTTGTTTTCAGTAACACATAGTACCCCCTGGACCACCTCTCAGCCCATTTTCTTTTCTTGGGACCCATATACTTTGAAAAACCAACAGTTTAAAAAATAGATTAAAGGAATGAAAGGCTTCTTGACTTGTCTCCTTGTGACAAGTTCTTAAGCTGGTGGAAACTCATCTAGTGGGTGAGATTGGACTAGAGAATTTTCAAGTCTGCTTTTGGAAAAGATAGATGATCTATTGACCCCAAGTGAGATGAGAACAGGGTTGGTCAGGCTTTGGGAATCACAGGAGGGTCTGGGTCATATTTATTTTCACCTATGTCAATCATATCTACTAACATCTCCACATGTCAACCTACAGGGGCTGTTTTCTTAGAGGAACCACAGTTGCTTTGGGGTTTTGGAAACAGGTCATTTCCTCTGGCATGAAATGCAGTTTTCAACCGAGATTGCTGATAAAGGCCTGAAGTTTTTCCTTAAGACCTCACTGTCTTCAGCATTCAGGACAAAGTAAATTGAAGTGGAACACTGTTAAACAGTGGGGCATCCTGTTATTTCAATATTTCATTTTTAAATTTCTAAATGTTTACTTAGATGTTCATAGAAATGTTTACGAAATGTTTGTTAAAAATGATTTAAATGTTGATTTCTGTGAAGTAGCTGCCATCATGGACAGAACAGTGGTTCTGGAGTCAGAAGGTCTGATGCTTACTGCTTCTGGCTCTGCATAAGTCACTGGCCCTCCTTAGGCTGAAGTTTCCTCAGCTGCAAATGAAGTTGAATTAGATCAGAGATTCTTAACCTGGGGTCTATGAACTTTAAACACACACACGCACGCACACACACAACTGCATTTCAATATAATTGATTTCCTTTATAATCCTCTGTATTTTATTTTCTGCTTTTAAAAACATCCTTATGTGACAGGGCATGAAGGCTTCACCAAAGAAGTCCATGACAGAAAATTTGCTAAGAATCTTTGGACTAGATAATCTCTGAGATGCCTTCCAGCTCTAAATATATGATTCTGTGGGTTGGCTTATTTGTATTCAGATAATTTCTCCTTTCTTTAGTATGATTCTTGTGGAAATAGCTATACAAATCAAATCCAGCTTGGGACCAAATTTTAAAGTGAAAATTCAGTTCGATCTGCAGGTATTTTGTGTCTGCGTTATATTACCCTGTACCACCTCGACTGTATAGAGAAAGATAAAAGCAAAAAGTCTGAAAATATGAGGGATTATATAGCATCAAATTTACATTCAAAATATTATCATGTGATTATCACATGTAGTAGGCTATTTACTGGTGGAAACAGCAATATGTGTCAATTTGTTTAAAAAAAAACACGTCAGTTTATGCAGAAACTTAGTTCACATTATGGCCAAATTGGCCCAACTGTGGCATGCAGTTTCCTGCCTCCATGGTTTTGATCTGACTGTTCTCCTGCCCTGAAATGCCTTCTCTCTTTGCCTTTACCTCTTGGGCTCCTTAGCTTCTTTCAAAGCTCAGCTCAGATAGCACTTCCTCCTGGAAGCCTTTCTCAAACCCTGTAGTTATTAAGGGTTTTCTCCTTCCAGTAATCTTCTACTTCCCTTTCTGGGAGGATGGAGAACATTGATGATTGGGTGGATGTCAGAGGTGGTGTCTGAATTACGTGAAGGAAGACAGAGATTCCAAGGGGATAGGAGGTATGGGGGGAGTGAGATCATGGCTGACACAGGGGATAATCTAAACAGAAAGAATGGGAAATGGAATGGAATGGAATGTAATATGTAAAGAATAGCCTGCTGGTCAACCAGCTTGACTGGAAGAGAGGGTGTGTGAAAGGGAATAATAGGAAACCAGAGTGGAAGGGCAGGTATGAGCCAGGTAGTGGAGGGCTTTACATAATAGGCTGAGAATTTTGTATGTTGCATAGGGAGCCACTGAAGACTTGTTTTACAGTAGTGTTGTGAGACTGTAATGAGATCATGTATGCAAACCACTTTGGAAGCTGGGGGGCTCTCTATGAACACAAGCTCTTATCCACCAAATGAAGTATCTTCTTCGGGAAGAGCTTTTCTTTGATATCTCAAGCCACAAAATGTTGCAAATCGCAAGAGTGAGTAGAAATAAGGCTTTTATTCTGCTATCTTTATAACTGTTGCTTTTTTGCAACTTCAAAGAGAATGAAAATTCTAGGAAAACCTACCCGTTTCTTTGTCCTACATTTGTGGGTAATGCCTTTGAATATGGAAGAAGGTTACAGGTCACAAATTTGATGTAAAGAGTGGTTTTGTCATTGATGCCAGATATGGCAGGGAAAGATCACTTTGATTGAGAGTTTTCTTTTGTCAGTTAAGTGAACTCTGAAGTTCGCAGTCAGTCTCTGACCTCTATCTATGTAGGAACCTTGGGCGAGAAACTTAACCATGTTTACCTCAGTTTCTTCATTTGTAAAATGTGCTGGAGAAGGAAATGGCAAACCACTCCAGTATCTTTGCCAAGATAACCCCAGACTTGGACACAACTGAAAACAGCTGAGTAACAATATCAAAGCCCCTTTGTAATGGCCAAAGCGTTTTTGATATACGGTAATACACATGGAAAATGGCATCCAGTTGAAGGCGTGGATCCATCAAAGGCTCAAGTAATATCATATGTGAAAATACATAGTAAATGCAAAAATGCAAACCTACGTTTTAAAAAGAAATCCAATTCTATTCATATTTCTAATTTCCAGAGAGTTGAAGTGATAAACTTGAATTCCCAGCCCTGCCCCCATCATGAAGCTTTTTACTGTCTTTACTTAACAGATGAGCAGGTAACAGTTAAGAGCCAAGTACGTCTCACAAATTAGGTGGTAACTTGTGTGTGTTAGTGTCTGCACAATTCAAAAGAGTGAGTTTACCAAACCAAATCAAAATAGCAAAGACTTGGATCAAAATGTTCATTTGACTTAACTCAAAGTTAGTATTTCAAGGACGACTGATATTTCAGATGAATTTGGTTCTGGCCTTTTCCTGTTCCAAGACCTGGGAAAGAAGATGATGGTAAATCAAAATCCAGATTACTCCTTTTTTGTTGGTTTTGTTGTTTTTGTCCTACTTTTCATTTATGATGCCTGTTTCTGACGTGAAATGTATCACTTTGATAAGATCACTTGGGAGAGAGTGCTTTCTAGGTAAGCCAATTATCTTAACTTATATGAGGAAATTTGATGATTTTTAGTAGATGTCATGATGACATCAGTCACCATCAACTGTAAGCACTGAGGATACAGAAAAAGGCAAAAACAATCCCTACTCTCAAAGAGCTCACAGTCTAATGAGGGAGACAATCTATAAAACCACAACAAAATGAAAACCTGCGTATAAGTTAGGTATATATATATATATGGTGATACTCAACAAAGGGAAATCACTAACATTAAGGCGGAGTCAGGAAATGCTTCTTATACAAGGTGGGTTATTGGATGGGACTTAAAGAATATGAGGGATGTTAAGTGGCAGAGATGAAGAGGGAGGGCATTCCAGGCTTGGGGGCAGCCAGTGAAAATTCCCCAGTTTGGGAGATGGAACGTTTGGTTCAGAGAATAGCGAGGAGGTCAATTTCACTGGATCTCGAAGTATGTAGAGGCAGGTAAGATATAAGAAGACGACTGGGAAGGGAGGAGGAGGGCAGGTTAGGAAGGGCTTTGAATGCCAAAGAGAGGATTTTATATTTGATCGTGGAAGTGATTGAGATGGACTTCTGGTGTTTTAAAGCAATCTACGCATAATGATATACACAGAGATCACATTTCACAAGTGTTTATGTAATAGGGACCGTTAATTTATTTTTCTTTTCCTGTCTGGGTCAGTTTGGGATGTTTGTCAGTGCCTCTTTGTCTCCCCTTCTGGAGGCTTCTGAGGCAGGGAATGCAGAAGGGAGATGAGGATCTCATTAGCATGTATTTGTGCTGTATATTGACCTAGGGGAAGGTTTTTGGTGACCATTGAGAAAAAAATAATCTGCCTTTTAATAAACAAACCTTGGAGGTTTTCTGCTGAGGTTTTGTCATTCTTTGGAAATGACTTGGGGAAATTCTAATTTAAAAACAAAATTTAAAAGCTCTGATAAAATCTGTTCAGCTTTTTTGGAGTTTCCTACATTTATGTCTTTTATTTTTATGTGTCCATTTCATTTCAGTTCAAGGAATAACTTTCAGGTAACTGCTTTTTGTCAAGAGGAGGTGCTGGGGATTTAAAGACAGAAAGGAAAACCATCTTTCCCTAACAACAAATCTTACATGCTAATGTAGCACATTAATAGATAAGTAACTTGAATTTGAGGAAGAAGAAGGCCTTAGCAGGTAAGAGGATGGGGGAGATAAATTAAGGATTAAAGGAAGCAAGGGATTCTGGGAGATGAGCATAAGGAGAGAGTGCATTCTAAGCAAGTGTACCCAGAGGTGAGAAAGGGATCGATGACTTTTGGAAGCAGCAAACAGGCCAGGTTGGATAGAATGTGGAGTTTCTGAAGGCAGGAATGCAGAATAAAGGGGTGGCCTTCTACATGGTGGATGCCAAATTAGCAAAGGCAGAGAGGGAGGAGTGTGCCTTGTGTGGCTGAGGGTGGTAAAGAGACCAGGTTGGGGAACAGCAGTGTCCTGTGTACCCCTGGCTCTGCTAGTAGCCTGAACGAGGCAGAAGCCTGACTGGGGTGGAATCTGACCTCCCAAGGCCCCCGCAGTGCTGCAGATGCTCCAACTGCCACAGCTACTGGAGACCCAGAAAAGAAAGCCCTTATCCCCAAAGTCCTTGACACTGCCAAATAGTTCAGCATCAGAAACCAATATGATTTTTGTCATCGGAAATAACACCGGGGATACACCCCAGGACCTTGTCCACTTGACTTGCAGTTGACACTTCCCATATGGTCTGCCTCTACCACTGGCATGGCAGCTTCTTTAGAGCAGGGACTGCCTTGCCTTTGTGCCCCCAGGGCTCACCATGGTGCATTGCACATCGTGAGCCGTAACCAATGCAGCCCCATTCATCCGCTCTTCGGAGCAGATGCTCTCTATAGGACAGTAATGGGAAATAAAATTGAAGATGTGGGTTGGGTGTGGAGAGCCTTGAATGCCATGCTAAAGAGTTTGTGCTCTTTTTGGTGGACTGTGGGAAGCCAGGGGGAGTTTTTTTAAGAATGAAATTGGCAACACAGTATTTTAGGGTGATGAATCTGGTGATGGCTGATGGGAGTGGAGAAGAGACTGGAAGCAGTGAGACCAGTGTAGGGGATTATTACAGTGGGGGCAGGTTAAAAGTCATTAGGGCCTGGGGTGGGATGGTACTGATGGAAATGGGGAGCAAACAATGAACTGGAGAGGCATCATGAAAGAAGAAACAACTCTTGGTGCCTTACCGAAAGAGAGAAGGGGGAAACGGAAAAGTGGGATTGGATTCCAAGTAGTACCTAATTAATGATCAGTGTGTTAAGAGTTGTCAGAGAAACAGAAAACGGTGGCTGGTGCCTTGCAATCAAAGGAAAGCGTTCATTTTTCCTTTCTGTTAGTAACTGCTAGACTACAAAAATGGAAAATGACATGTGAGATCTCAGTCATTGCACAGTGGTGGTTTTTACCTCACTGTTTTCAGGGAATGCACGTTTTGAGTTAAGGTGTTTTCGGGTGTTTCTTTTGAAGATTTATTGTCAAAACAAAATATGTCAGTATACCTTAAAATTTAATAGTCATCAGGGTAGTTTAAGTGGAAATTTATTTGGCAGGACTTTGGACAAAATCACCTCACTTTTGGGCTTCAGTTTCCTGGCATTTTTACAGTGAGACTCAGAACTTGAGTTCAGCTCTTCCTTACTGGAGGATGGCCTTTTATTTATGATGCCCCCTTGCTGGTTACTTACAGTCTCATAGTAACTGACTGGTGTAAGATTAGACCTCTTGGCTGTCATGTGCCAAAGCCCATCTTCAAACTTTGATACAAGATTTATGTATAGGAAAACAAATTCTGACCTATCCAGAACTTACCCAAATATCTGTTGCCATAAAACTCATAATACTATCTCTAAGAGATTCTGTGACTCTTTATTGCCTCTAGGATAAAATAAAACTGTTCTGTTAGATAAGCAAGCATTTATTAAGTGCCTACTCTGTGCTAGGCACTTGTCTAAGCACTGGGGATACAAAAGAAGGGCAAAAGACAGACCCTGCTCTTAAGGACCTAGGTTAATGGGGGGAGCCAACAAGCAAAGAACTCTGCCCAAAGAAGGTATAGATAGGATAGGTTGGACATCATCAACAGAGAGAAAGTACTGCTCTTCAGGGAGGTCAGGAAAGGCTTTTGGTGGAAGGTGGGATTTAAGCTGGGCCTTGAGTGATACCAGGAGGTAGAGCCCTCCAGGGGTGAAGGGGTTGGAGGATGGGGACAGTGACCTCTTCTGCACCGAGTGATCTGTTAGACCAAATTAGCTTTACAGAATGCTTCCTCTCTACACACGCTGTGTTTGAGACTTACTGGCCTCTGTGCTGTTCCACATACAGAGCATTTCCTCTCCTGCCTTCCCAAATACCATCCTCCTACCTGGGAGTACCCTTGCTTCCCAGTTCTGCCTCTAGGAACCCCTGGCTGCTGCCTTCAAGGCTCAGCTGTAGAGCTGCGTCTTAAAAGAGTCCCAGTCTGGTCTCTCTAGTTGTTTTATTTATTTTGTGCGCGCGCACACACACACACACATGTCTATATGCATATATACATACACATACATATATACATATGTGTGTATGCATATATGTATGTGTGTATGTGTGTACATACAGATACACACGTATACATATATGCATATATTTATGTGTACGTACGTATGTATGTATATGTGTCTCTGTGTGTATATATATAAATGATGAATATGTATATATTATACTGATTTATCTATGATCATGTTATTGTCTCCCAACAGAACATAAGCTTATAAAAGGAAGAGTGTGTTTTGCTTTTACCTTTGTGTCACCACATCCTAGCACAGTACTAGGCACAGAGGCACTTAGTAAAAGTTGTAGTTTGACTAGAATAGAATGGAGTTTAATTTTATTCCTTCATCTTTCAGTGCTTTGGGCAATTCTCTAAGATTATAAGTGACAAAGAAGGTCTTGACCTGCACTGGTGAAGGGCTTTCCCTCACCTAGGAGTTCCCTATCCTATTCCCATGTGTAGTTTCTCCCTCTATCCCTCTCAAACCTGACGCTTGGTCTTGGTAGTATTGGAATCCCTGAAGACACACAGTGTACCTTCTGTTGATGACGGACTAACCTCCTCCTCTCCTAGGGTTACACCCATTGATGAGTGTCTATGTTTTGGCTCATGGCAGTGACTCGGCCGTTGTAGACAGCGGTTATCCGCGCTCTCTTGTGCTGGGCACAGGAATCCGACGTAAGGCAACGTCCAGAAGCATCCGGCTCCTGCAGAGTGTTGCTCGCGTTTCTCTGGATTTAGTTCGTTATCTCTTCACTGAAGACGGAACAAATCCCATCCCTCTCTTTTGAGTGGGATGGGCCTTTGTCACAATTTGTGTTAAAAATCCAACCGAACCCAGAACAGATGCCTTTTGGTCCCATGACATGATGAGGGCTGGCTAGCAATGAGCCGTTCTCCAAGGAGCAGGCCTGTGTCCCGCAGGCCAGAGATGGCCAGCCCCAAGCTCCTCCGTCCATGTGCTGATTGCCACGCCACCCTGTATTTGATGAAATATTCATGTCTTTCCTCTGCTCCCGGGTAGCGCTCCTGATTTCTTGTATAAATGCTGCTATATTTAGTCTAGACAAATGGAATGTGGATGGCTGCTGAATCAATTGGATGAAAGGCTGGGATCCTGCCTGCCGCTTTCTCTCAGTCTGGGGCAATTATTTATAATCACTAGCACTTTGGGTAAGTTGAGGGTGATTTTTCACAATTTAGTGATTAGACTGTGAATAAAAGCAAGCAGTTAGACCCAATCATTTCTGCTGGGATAGCAGGTTAAGAAGGCAAATTACTCTTTGAGGTTTACAGTAACTGGTTCAGGGGTTTGGGGGTTTATTGGAAAGGAGGGAGAACTGGTTATATGTGTGTGTATACGTGTGTGTGTGTGTGTGTGTGTGTGTGTGTATTATGTGTGCATGTTTTAAAGGGTTGATGTTTCCAGTTTATTGACTATAAGAAAACCAGACAAAATAGACATGTGGGGTCTCATATACTCCATGCATCTTTAAACATTAAGTTCTGTGTGTGTTTATAGGGCTGAATTCTGACCTCTGTTTATTGGGATTTCCATGTAAAGAAGAGAGGTTGCGGTATGGCCTTTTGAACTCTGATGAGGGGAGGCTATCATTGACATTATCCAGGACTGGATATTTGGAAGTAACCACAGAATTGTAAAATTGGAAGGAAACTCTTCTTTCATCCGGGCCAAGCTAGGCTTGAAAGGCATCCCTGTGACAGTGTCTCTGATAAGGGGTTAGAAGTAGCTTGAACCTTGATCACTAAGCGGAAAAGGATCTTTGAGCTTAAGACGAACTTCTTGGCAGAGATCGAAACTGAGATTACAAGGAGCAGTGAAAGCTGCTGCTCACATGTTTATAGGATGAAGGCTTTTGTCACCACCTCGTTTAGGAAGAACTTCAGCCTCCTGACCTGGGAACCCAGTTTAAGGACATTAATTGCTGGAGATGGTCTAGAGGAGGACATCCAGGTTGTGAAAGGGCCTTGAGTCTGTGGTGGATGAGGCTCCCTAGAAGGACCTGGTCACAGTTAGCCTGGAGAAGAGAATACTCAAAGGAGACATGGTAGCTGCGTTGAGGTATTGAAAGGGCTGATCCACAAGAAGGCAGATAAGTTCTTTGGTTGGGTCCCGGAGGGCAGAACCAGTAGCCATGGAGGGAAGCTGCAAAGGGACCACAGAAAAACCTTGCTAATAATGAGAACAGTTCAAAAGTGCAGCCAGCCCTGGCAATTCCAGATCTTGAGCTATATTACCAAGTGGTAATCATGAAAACAATCTGCTACTGGCTCAGGAATAGAGTGGTGGGATAGACTAGTCACAAAATACACAGTAGTAAATGACCAGAGTAATGTAGTGTTTGATAAACCCAAAGATCTAAGCTTTTGGGGAGAGAACTCAACATTTGACAAAAACTGCTGCGATAACTGGAAAGCAGTTTGGCACAAAGTAGGCATAGAGCAACATCTCACACTGAATACCAAGATAAAGTCAAAATGGATAAATGATTTAGACACAATGGGCGATATCCTAAATAAAGTGGGGGAGTGTGGAAAAGTGTCCCTGTCAGATTTATGGATAAAGGAAGAATTTACGAGTAGATAAGAGATACTGAGGAGCTCAGGAAGTAAAATGGATAATTTTGATTACATGAAATTAAAAAGGGTTTGCATAAGCACAATTAATGAGTCAAAATTAGAAGTGAAACGGGAAGCTGGGGGGGGAGCAGTTTACATAAGTTTTTTTCTGATAAAGACCTCATTTTGCAAATATGCAGGGAACTGGACCAAATTTACAAAAATTATAAAAAAAAAATAAGGCATTCCCCAGTTGATAAATGGCCAAAGGATATGAATAGGCAGTTTTCAGAAGAAGTCAAAGCTATCAATGGTCAAATGAAAAAATGTTATAAATCACTATCAGAGAAATGCAAATTTAAAAAAGTCAGAGGTCCTACACCATACTTGTTAAATTGGCTCACCCGACAGAAAAGGAAAGTAACAAACATCAGAGAGGATGTGGGAAAATAGGGATACTAATGCCCTGTTGGTGGAGTTGTGAACTGATCCAACCATGATCTAGAACTGTACCCAAAACGCTAGTAAAACTGCATACCTTTTGATCCAGCAATACCGCTACTAGGCTTGTACCCCAAAGAGATCAAAGAAAAGGGAAAAACCGCATGTACAAAAGTGTTTCTAGCGGCTCATTTTGTGGTATATGATTATGATGGAATGCTACTGCACTATAAGAAAAACCTGGGAAGATGCGTATGAACTGATACCAAATGAAGTGAGCAGAACCAGGAGCATGTTCTACGCAGTAACAGCAGCATCGTGCGATCATCAGCCACATGTGAGTCCTCCCAACGACCTAAGACAACTCTGAAGGACTTCTGATGAAAACTGCCGTCTGCTTCTGGGCAGAGAACGGAAGAACCCCGAGTGCAAATTGAAGTATATATTTTTAACTTTCTTTTTTGCAACATGAAAAATATGGAAATATGCTTTGCATAACTTCACATGTATAATTGACATAATACTGTTTGCCTTCTAAAAGCGGGGAGGGGCGGGAGGGAGGGAATTTGAAACTCACAGTAAAAAGTCAAAAACTGTACGTGTAATTGTATGTTACATATACGTATGTGTATATATTTACACAATACATATATGCACACATATGTGTGTATATGTGCTGCCAGCAATATTGAGCTCTGGCTTCCTTGCTGGAGGTCTTTCAGCAGAGGCTGAATGATGCCCTGACCCTGTCTAGTACAGTCCGAGGTGCAGATCTCATCAGACTCTGTGATTTGGGAGGGCTCAGGGGCCATTTGAGGGAGTTACTCTTTGGTATATGCCACTTACTCCTTGATCATCCAGTCCTGTTAGTTCAGCAAGCCTTTATTAAGCATTTGCTGTGTGCAGACAGTGTCCTAGGTACTAAGTTGCAGAGACAAAAGAGACGCAGTGCCTGCCCTTAAGAAGCTTACATTCTGTTGGAAATGGGTACTCACATTAGCAAAGGCACAATATATACCAAATAATAACTGGGGGTCAGGGGAGATGGTAATGGCTGGGGGGAGGGGATCAGAAAAGGTCTTGTGTAGAATTTTCTCCTAAGTCTGGTCTTGAAGTAAACCCTGGGTTCCAAGAGGCAGAGGTGGGCACAGGGCACAGGCAGGGGCAGCAAACTCTGTCTAGGCATTGAGGAGAGAGGGCTGTCTTTTAGGGGGCTAGTGCAGTTTGGCTGGAATGTAGATTGTGTGGAGTGGAGTCGTGTGGGATGAGTCTGCTAAGATGGCGTGGAGCCAGACTACACAGGGCTTTCAGTTTGAAAAAGAAGAAATGGGGAGTCACTAAATCTATTCTAGAGGCAACTGGTAGTTCAGTAGATGGAATATAGTTCAGTAGGTCCTAGAATAAGGAAGACCTAAATTCGGTTCTCGCCTCAGGCACTAACTAGTTCTGTGACCTGGGCAAGTCACTTAACTGCTGTCTTCCTTAGTTGCCTCATCTGTAAAATGCGGATCATAATAGCTCCTGTCTCCCAAGGTTGCTCTGAGGATCAAACGACATAATATTTGTGCCTGGCACATAATAGGGACTTAGGAATGTTCATTCCTTCCCTGCCATCGCCCCTTTCTGTTTTAAACTGATTGTTTTCTCTCGTTTCGTTTTAGAGATCCCTCAGCCATGATTGATGTAAAACCAATGTTCTACTGAATTGATTAATTTACTATCTTCTGTGTCAGTTTCCTTTCCCAGTTTGATTTCCTTTCCTCGATCCACTTAAGCCAAAGGCTCATTCTTATAGGTCCCTTATTTCAACCCTATTGGTTTAAGCTGAGGAAAGTGAGACACAGAAATAGAAGAACCAGAGTCAGGATTCAAACCCATATCTACCATTGTTTCTATTTTTACCCAATGTTCCTTTTGAAAGATGCCACAGGTGCTTCCAGGGTACATATTTATGCACAGATCTGCAACTGGAATGTTTGCACCTATGTCAGGCATTACAATAGTGGCCTTTGTGGGCCCCTTCCTCTAAAGCTTGGGCTTTCAGCGATGCATCCCCCAGCTGCTCTCATCATCCCATGTGTCTTTGTTCCTTTCTGCCCTGCAGTGGAGGTGAAGTCGGAGGTTCCTGTGACTCTGGACCCTGTCACGCCCTTGGACTTGAGGACAGATCTCAGAATGATGATGCCCATGGTAGACCCTGTGCTGCGGGAGAAGCAGCTGCAGCAGGAGCTTCTTCTCATCCAGCAACAGCAGCACCTGCAGAAGCAGCTGCTTATTGCAGAGTTCCAGAAGCAGCATGAGAACCTGACCAGGCAGCACCAAGCTCAACTGCAGGAGCACATCAAGGTAGCCCACGCTCTCTTCTCCCCTCTCTTGGCTTTAGGGAGGGGCTCATCTCATGACCAGGCATGGTGGTGGGCTCAGGAGGGATTGGCAATACACAGGTCATGCCCAAATATGTGACAAGGGAACCCTGGCCCGTTTCTGCCCTGAGTTCTTCTGAGGAGCTGGGTTGCTGGATTTATCCATGAGCCTCCTGGGTCACCAGCAGCAGAGAACCCTGTTGCTGATGCCAGGAAAGAGAAGTTACTATTACTAAATTACTATTCATATTAATAGTAATTTAGGCTCATATAGCTTTAAAGGTGGAAAGGACCTCCCATGCCTGGAACAATTACTTTGGTGAATTCATTTTTAATCAAATTTTACTTTGTAAAAAACTGGCCTTCTCTTCTGCTCTTCCCACCTGCGCTACCTTGAGAAGGAAAGAAAAGAAAAATCCTCTGTTGAAATATACAGTGTCAAGTGAATTCCTCCACTGGACATGTCCAGAAATATGTCTCAGTCAAGTGTGTCTCCTCTGTGTCAGAGAGCCACTGCAGGTTTTATCACGAGTCTTCTGGAGTTGTGGCAGGTCCGTGTGTTTGTCTTTACAATATCGTTGTTATGATATACATTGTTCTCCTTCCTTCTTCATGAGTTCATACAAATCTTGTTCTTTCTAACTATCCTCTCATTATTTTTTAGAGCACAACAGTATTCTATCATATTTATATTCCATAGCATTTTCTTCCTTTCCCCAATTGATGGACACTCCCTTACTTTCCACTTCCTTTTCCTCACAAAAAGAGATGACTCCTTTATTTTACAAATGAGAAAACTGAGGCCTCAGTCGGCTAAATGCTTGATCCGGGTCTCAGTTAGCCCCCTACAGTACGGCATAGGAGAAAAAGTGTCATACTTGGAGTCACGGACCTGGGTTTGAATCCTGTGAATTTAATTAAAACTTGGCCATGGCTGTCATTATTGCTAATGTTAATAACAGAGATCACCATGGTGACAATGACGATGATGATGATGATGACGGCGATGATGGTGATGCTGGTGATGATGATGGTGAAGATGATGGTGATGATGGTGATGGTGATGATGCTAGTGATGGCGATGATGATGATGGTGATGATGGTGGTGGTGATGGTGGTGGTGATGATGATGGTGATGATGGTGGTGGTGATGGTGGTGGTGGTGATGGTGGTGGTGATGGTGATGATGATGATGATGATGATGATGGTGATGGTGATGGTGATGATGGTGGTGGTGATGGTGGTGGTGATGATGATGACGATGGTGATGATGATGATGATGGTGGTGATGATGATGGTGATGATGGTGATGATGGTGATGATGATGGTGATGACGGTGGTGGTGATGGTGATGGTGATGATGGTGGTGTTGATGGTGGTGGTGATGATGATGATACTGGTGATGATGATGATGGTGGTGATGATGATGATGATGGTGATGGTGATGATGATGGTGATGGTGATGATGGCGGTGGTGATGATGATGGTGGTGGTGATGGTGATGGTGGTGATGATGATGGTGATGATGATGAAGAAGATGATGATGATGGCGATGGTGATGATGCTGGCGATGGTGATGATGCGGGTGATGATGGTGGTGATGGCGATGATGGTGATGGTGATGATGATGGTGATGGTGATGATGGTGGTGGTGATGGTGATGGTGATGACGGTGGTGGTGATGGTGGTGGTGATGGTGGATGATGGTGATGATGGTGATGGTGATGATGATGGATGGCGATGATGATGCTGATGATGATGGTGATGATGGTGATGGTGATGATGGCGGTGGTGATGGTGGTGGTGATGATGATGGCGATGGTGATAGTGATGATGATGATGATGGTGATGATGATGATGATGGTGATGATAATGATGATGGTGATGACGTAAGAGGCAATGCAATGTGTGATGCAGAGATCTGGTTTTGGAGTGAAGTGGCTGTGACACATGCTGGCTGTATGACCTTGGGCCAGTTGCTTCATTTCTCTGGGCTTCACTTTCCTCATCTGGAAAGAGCCTGACTTTGACTTTGGTTCTGAAGTCCTTTCTAGCTCTAATGCCATCATCCCATGATCCTGAGTACTACATTCTAGGAATCCCCATCTCCATAATGAAAATGATACCTCTAGATAATCTTACCCAGTTGGATGTATGTAGCTCCCCTGGAGTTGTGTATCATTGTATAATGACCATTGAAGATGGTTCAATTGCTGTGTGTATTTTAGGGGTCCCTGGGGTGTGGCACTACCCTGGAGCTTTCTGGGATCTCCAAAGAAAGACAAACAACAAGGCCAAACCCATTTCTGTAGAGGAAGGAGAATCCTTCCCTTCTCTTGAGGACCCACATTGTGGGCTCCATCCCCAAGGCATGTTTTATTGTACTTGAGGCAGAGGGAAAAGGTGCTAGAAAGAATGTAAGCCTCCTGAGGGCATGACATGGCATATAGTAGGTGCTGAACAAATGCTTGTTGACTGGGCCTAAGACACCAGGGAAATTATAGAAGAAAACAAATGGGGAAGGCCATTACTAATCAGGAGTGCATGGGATCCAGAGGACGGTCCAAAATGGTGGCAGCCACCATGACTTGATCTTCCCCTGAGGGATGGGAGCCTCCAGGCTGGCAGGAGTCAAGGGCAGTGCCCATTCTGCTGCCCAGTTTCTGATACTACCATACTGTGACTCAACCCTGATGCCTGTGAAGACGTGGAAGGAGCCCAGATTGAGGGCTGGGAGGGACCTCGGGGCCCCCAGGGCAAACCTTCGATTTCATAGATGAGGAAAGGGGTGTGCAGAAAAGTAAAGAGACTTGGCTAAGGTCATACAGAAGTGAGTACCAGGGCCAGGACTGGCTCCCCAGGCCTCTTTCCAGTGCACCATCATGGCCTAGGACAGACCACTGCCTCAGGACTTCCCTGGAGTCTCAGCTTTGGGACTTGCTTTAGAAATTGTTCTCAATGGTGGATTCACAGATCCAACCAAAAAGAGACACACACACATATGCATGCTAATACTTAGACATACACAGACTCACGTACATGCACATGCCCACATTTCTCATACATCCACGTATATCCACATGCTTATATACACTGACTCACATACACATTCACACTCACATGCTCATGCACACATACATGCTCTCACACACATATACACACATGTACATATACCCACACACCCACTTATGTACACACATGCATACACAAACTCACATTTCCCCCAACCCACATACACACATATATACACAAACATACACACACACACACACATACATGCAGATATGCATTCTTATGATCCTGAAACAAATTCCATGAAATAGCATTTATTTAAGTCCTATTTTCTGTTCACTTTGGAGAAGTTTAAATTCAGTAGAGTCAGGATGTTGGGTAAAAGATTCTATATTCAGGTTGAAATCTTATTCCATGTGCAGATTAATGAGGATGGTATTGCAGGCCCAAAGTCAGGGAGACAGTGAGTGGCTCACTTTCCCTCAGGATGCAGTCTCGTGCATTCCTGCTGTTTATCCTCTATCCCTCTCTGTGGCCAGGGTTCTAGCTCAGGGGCTGGATGTTGCTTGGAACAGTGTTGGGCTGACAATTAAGGGAAGGGATAAGAACAACAAACCTTCCAGGGTGCTCTGATGGCCAGGCTCTGTTCTTGGGGAATGCCCTTCACTGGCAGTCTGGTGATGATGTGAGCCCTTGGGGGGCTGCTGTTCCAGAGAAGATAAGGCTGAAGGGGAGAGTTTAGATGCGCAGGCCACTGGAGCATTAGGGGACAATTCCCTTGTGAGCTGCCCAGATCCACATTAGTGGAATTTGAACTTTCTCTTCAGGTACAGTTGGACCAGTTCACTGAGATTTCCCAAACTTATTCTAGTCTTTTCTACCTCTCCCATTGAAGCAAGATGGGAGGATTTGGGTATCAGAAAAAGCTTCATGTATGCACTATGTGGGCTAGCCACTCACTCTTCTTTCTCTCTTCTCTCCACATTTCTTTCTCTTTTTGCTACCCCCATTCTTTACTTTTTCTCTCTCCTGTTCTCTTCCTCTCCTCCTCCTCCTCCTCTCTCTCCTCCCCTTCCTCCTTCTCTCTGTCTCTCTTTCCCTGTCTTCATCTCTCTCTCTCTTTCTCTGTCTCTCTTTCTTTGTCTCTGTCTCTCTATGTCTGTCTCTGTCTCTCTGTCTCTCTCTCCCTCACCTCTTTATCATTCTCTTTCCCCTCCCCTTGTTGATGACGCTTGGCTTTGGGTTCATTAACCAAGAAGGGAAAAGCTCCCTCTGAGCTCGGATGGGAGAAGACTCCAGCTTGGCAGACGGCAGGGGGACCAGCCACAGCAGGGGAACCCAAGCCTGTCGCAAACTCTCATGTCTTTCTCTTCTCGCAAGTTGCAACAGGAACTCCTGGCTATAAAGCAGCAGCAGGAACTTCTGGAGAAGGAGCAGAAGCTGGAGCAGCAGCAGCGGCAGGAGCAGGAGGTGGAACGGCACCGGCGGGAGCAGCAACAGCAGCTGCCCCCTCTCCGAGGCAAGGAGAGAGGGCGCGAACGTAAGAGGCTCGGCCCAGCGAGCTGGCGCCTTCCCTGCCCCCGCCCCAGCTTTGGACTCGGCCCATCCTCACTCAGAAAAGAATCTGGTGGGAAGAAGGAAACGGACCTTCTCACACTGGTCTGGTTTCCATGAAAAATCACTGAAAGATGAGAGACGTAAACGTAGAGCTTCATTTGCTGGGCATCACTTCCACAGCCATGGTGATATCTTTAAGCCACCGTGCTGAGAGCACGGGAAAACGAGCCTGTTCATCTTGGATGATTGGAATCCTAGCCAGCTTGCACCTAAGTGTCTTTCCACGGAGAGGTCTCCATAACTGATCTTCCCCAGCCCACCTTGTGCCCTTTTCGCCAGCCTCTAGTCCTTGCTCTGGGATGCTTCCAGGGCTGGGGCTTTAGGGGGACTGGAAAGGAGGCTCCTTGCAAAGCAGTGTCCACAAGAGGGAGACAGACCCAAATAATTCCCCGAACGAGGCCTGTTTAAAAGCAGGTTGAAGCTGCGTTTCCCATGTGCTTGCTCAGGCTGGGGATGCTGCCCACAGCTGTCTCACCTCGTAAGGGACAAGCAGTGTTAGCTATGAGGGGATTAACAGTGATCCCAGATGGACAGAATAATTTCATTAGCTGGGCCTGATAAAATATTGAGAAATAACCAAATCACCCATTTTAAATTCCCTTTTAAATAAATGAATTTGACAGATTTATAGACCTTGTATAATAATAATAGAGAATGAGAAATCCAGAAAAGATGGTCCCCTCTTCCCCCAACTGCTGGTTATAACACTGCCCCCCCCACATATTTCTTTAATGCTTGGGAAATTAAAGTTGTCAATTTCAATGTATTAATGCTTTGAAACCCTTTTCCATTTTGAAAAAAAAAGTGAAGCTGGAGAGATGAGGATCCCAAATATCCTGAGGTCTGCTCGCTGATCTCAGCATATCCAGCGATAAACTAAGACTTTGGGATTGCTAAAGCTTGGCTTGTTTGGGGTCCGATATCTGAAAGTTGCTTCCTTCTTAGCAGTGAAGCTCTGTTTGCTGCTTGGGGTGGATGGGTGGGTTTCTGGTTTTGCTGTTTTGTTTTTTCATTTCTCTGAATGTTCTTGGGGAAGGAGAGCGAGCCCCAGCTCAAGCGTTGTGTGTACGTGTGTGTCTGTGTGATGTAGGAGCAGTGGCGAGCACGGAGGTGAAGCAGAAACTTCAGGAGTTCCTGCTGAGCAAGTCGGCCACCAAGGACTCTCCCACTAATGGAAAGAACCATTCCGTGAGCCGCCACCCCAAGCTCTGGTACACGTAGGTTTCTGCATCCAGCTGTTTTCCTTCGCCACCCTTGCACGCCTCCTGTAATTGGCTTTGGCAGGTGCCCTGGGAATGGAACTCCAAAATCGAAGCCTGCAGCCACATAGGTTACAAGGGTGAGGGGAGCCAAAGAGAAATATTTACTCCAGGAGAGATAAGTGATGAATTGCTTGGGTTCTGGGAGAGGTAGAGGAACTTAATTCATAAATTGCATCTGGCCCATAGAATAACTCACTTGACAAAGTGGGATTTTGTATAAATTTGCTTGTTGAATGCAGTGGTAGATCTGTTACAGATGTAAAATATATGACACTTATATTTCAACAATTAATTGTTTCCCTAGGAAAAATGCCTGCAGCAATTAAATTTGTTTTTTCATTTTGTAATTATTTGGTTTCTAACTCTCAAAGAGTAAAGGAGAATTGTTCTCATGATGTGCAGTCACTGGTGTGTTTATATTTCTGCAACTGAAATGAACATACAGGGCAAAATGATTTCCTTATTTAAAATGGTACATATGTTTCCAGGGAGGGGTCCTTTGGCCGGAGGATGAGGACACATTATTAAGTATTATTATGCCTTAAGAAGGTGTAATAGATTCTTAAAGTTTCATTCATCTTTTTGTTTAAAAAAAAGTGTGCTGGGCTTTAGACATCCGAGCATGTGTATTTTATGAACTTCGCAGGGAAGAAAGAGAGAAGACGCCAGCACCCTCTGATGAAGATTTTGCTTATCCCACTCAAGAATGCATCCTGGGGCTTCCTTTCCCCTCTGAGATCTATTGTTTACCATTAAATACAATCACTTAGTAGATATCACATGTAAAAAAAGATATCACACGTCACATGTGAAGAACCATAGTAGTTGCTTTTGAAAGAGGAATAGCTTTCCTGTTCTCCAGAATGGGGAAAAGGATATGTGAGAACAGCATGAGAAATGAATCTGAAGGCTCCCATTCATTGTAAGGCTCTTCAGTGACCAAGCCAGCTCAAGCTGATTTTGACTATGTTTTTAAGAAGGAAAGCCGCATAATTTGCAATTACATATATGATTCGAGTTACCGGATCAGACTCCTCCTGGCCAGTAAACATTTATTAAGTGCCTACTATGTGCCAATCGCTGTAATAAACATTGGAGACAAAAAACAGAAAATGGCAAACAGTGCCTGTCCTTAGGGGAGTTTACTTTCTACTTGGGAAGCTGAGTGGAAAGAGAGAGACATCATTTAAACAGATCAGTGTGCACAACATGATCATTTGAGGAAGCCCAAGGAAGAGATGAGAGAGGACTGCCGGCTGAGGGACATTTTCAGTGGGAAATAACCCACTCATTTTGCCGCAATTATTAGATACGCAAGTGCTCTGGTTTGTTTTTCTAAAGTGACTTCTCAAAAAGATATACAACAAGCCCATTGTTTGGCAGATCTTTTTGATAGATTTAAAACTTTTGCCTGGGCCAGCTCAGGTGGACTTATTATAAGTGTGAAATATGAAAATAAAATGCAAGTATGTAAGTTTTCCAAAGGGCTTTACATATATGATCCTGTTTGGTTCTTCCAGCACCCATGCCAGTTAAATGGCCATCATTAGCCCTGTTTTGCAGAGGAAGTAACTGAGGCTTAAGTGTTGGGGGCAGGATTCTAACCCAGATCTTTCTGGTACCAGCCCCAGCATTTGATCTACTCTGATGCTTAGGCTGTATCTTTCCTGGTGATCCTCATGTGCCATTGGGGTGATTGTTTAAACAGGAGTTAATCTGAGGAGTAATAAACAATTAATAATAATGATAAATACTCATTTCTGTTGTGGTTAAAAATGGCAAAGCACTCTATATGCATTCCCTCTTTTAAGTCTCCCAACACCCCACTTGAAGTGAAGGTGTTATCGAGGGGGCATTATTCCCATATTGCAGATGAAGAAACTGAGTCTCTGAGTGACTTGTCTCACAGGTAATAAGTGCCAGAAGCAAAATTTGAATCCCAGCCCTTCTGGCTCTAGTCTACAGCTTGGTGTGAGATTAATGTTGGGCAGGAAAGCTGTTGGATTAATATATCCTCCAAGTCCTGTAGCTGGTAAAATTGGGCATAGAAGCTAATGCTCAGGGCTTCACTGGGAGGATCCACACTCACATGCAGGTTTCTCAAGACAAGGAGCACACACACTTTCTGAAATGGCATTTTCTCATCCAGGCATATTCGGTGTGCCCCGTTCTGTTAGGAGAACAGATGTTAATAAGCTTTTCTACTAAGCCATGAGGCTGCTATTCTTGCCAGGAAACTAGAGGAACGTGGTTAGCTCTTTGTTTGATGGATAGCGCTCACTGCTTGCAGTATGCACTAATTAAAAAATTATTTTTGAAAAAATTCCATTGAGGTGACCTCCTCCTCAGTTACCAAATATCTGTGTCCCCCCCCAAAGATGAATACACCTCTCTCCCTTCAATAGAATGTTTCTTTAGAGAAACATAAAATGTATGTAGCAATTGTGGATTATTGGAAGTCTCTTGGCAAGGTCTATCTTTGGTGGGCCACTTTGCATGATTTTACTAAATATACAACGTGCATTCTTGGGAATCCAGTAGAATGTCAGCTCCATGAGGGCACGTACTAAGTTACTAAATACTGAATATTGTACTGTCCTATAATACATCATTACATTAAAAGTGCTCAGGTGAGGCTGTGGTTTGTCTTTATATCAAGAAGTAAAACTCTGACTACGACCATGTCATTAAGTTGAGTGTGTCTGATTAGTAGTGCCTGGTCTGTGTCACATGAAGACTGGGGTGCTGCTGACTGGTGGCTTTATTTGTATTTGGCAGGGCGGCTCACCACACCTCCCTAGATCAAAGCTCTCCACCCTTGAGTGGAACTTCACCGTCCTACAAATACCCATTACCTGGAGCCCAAGACACAAAGGATGACTTCCCACTTCGAAAAACTGGTGAGTAGATTTAAAGAACAGGCTTCCCAACTCAACTCAGGGCAGCACTGTGTGGAGGCAAGTGGCATGGTGATGGGGAGTGATGAATCAAAAGGTTTTAACCAGAGTCATTATCCTAGAATATATCTACTCTGATCTATTTTAAATATGTCTATTTTATTTATATATGTATATATTCATATCAGTCTTTCTAGTAGAATATATCTTCTTTGAATGGCTAATTTAGATGTTGTTCATGAAGCTAGCTTTGGTTGCCATTTTAATTTATGTCATGTTTTTAAGAGAATTTTATATTTTCAACTTATTTCAATTACTTGGCCTAATTTAAGCTTATAGAGTGGCTTCTGGGTCCTTTTTCGGATAACATTCCAGCATTCAAGAATGAAGCTGAAATGGCTTCTTTAGCAGTCATATGGTGGACATCCCCAATACCTTGGACTCCTCAATGTCTAGAGACTGCAGATAAGTTACCATCATTCACCCCAGTTACAGGGAAGGAATGATGGGTAGGGATGGGAGAAGAACATGTTCTCATTCCTTCCTTTTCCTTCTTATTAAGTGACCTAAATAAGGAGGTGCTTATAGGTTACCCTTTCAATGAGGAGGAAATTAAATCCAGAGGGGCTGACTGTAGGAAGCAGGAGAACTTCAGGAAATCCTTGTCTACCAGCTCCACTTAGATGGAGGACCTGTTTTTTAGAATTTATATGTTACTCTCAGATTCAGAATCGTTTGCTGTTTCTCTCACTTTCTGTGTCCATTTGGACACATCTCCCTGTGTTAGCTGTGATATAGGCAAAGATATTTATCCCTTTTACCCAAATAGGTTTAGAAAGCCTCCACGATATTACCTCCCCTGTGCTACAGCCCCTCCTAAAGATTGTGCTTCAGCAAACAATATAAGACTTTCTCTTTCGTCCAGACCTTCTGAGAAGACATTAGGTTTGAAAAAATATTCTGCTCTTCCTACCCTCACTCAGGTCATGAGTTTGCAGGCGTTTAATCCTATGCAGAATTTCATACGTAACGTATAGAACAGGACAAATAAAGCTATAGGTCCTTTGTGTTCATTTTTCTTCAGTGTTTTGAAAGATCTTTGATTTGGTTACTAAGTGCCTCCCTCCACCCCTTTTAAATGGATCCATGAATTACTGTAGTGAATAAAAGAAAGAGGAAAAAATCAGTAAAATTAACCAACACACTGAAAAATATGGGCATCCTCTGTAGGTAGTATTTCATGTCCATAGTCCCCCACCTTTGCGAGGAAGGACAAAATAGGTGGCCTGCTCAGACCTTTTCTGGGTCACCAGACTCATTCATTATGATTTGATGGTGTTCACTTCGCATCGTGTGGTTGCTGTTGCTGCATCATGGTAGTTACTGTGCATAGTTTTCCTGGTTCTGCTTGCTTCGCTCTTCATCAATTCATGTAAGTCATTCCATGCTTCTCTGAATCCTTTATACACTTCTTCTATGTATAAGCCTTCATATGTCTGGCACACAGTATGTGCTTAATAAATGCTTGGCAGCTGTTGAGATTGTTTCTTACAGCAAGCACATTAATATATTGTTGTATTCACGTACCATATGTGCACGTTACTAAATAAAGAAACTATTTTCTTTAAATTGGTCATCAAGCTGTTGTGGAGTACCTTCTGTGTATCAACTCTGTCCTAGGCACTGGGGAGGGAGAGAGATGTAAGAAAGGTGGAAGATGTCTTCCCTACTCCTACGAAGTTTGTGTGATCTTTGAATGTCCTAGGCAGAGAGGCTTTTTTGGCGGGGGTTGTTTTGTTTTTAGGTGGTGCCTTTCTGAGTAAGGAGCCAAAAGGAAGGGTTTCATGTAGTAGAGAAAAGCTATTTTATGTACCATAATTCAAGTCGAGTCCGTGTGCATTTATTAAGCTCTTACTCTGTGCCAGTCACCGCTGACACAAATCCAGTCTCTGTTTCTGATTAGACGAAATTTCCTTATATGTGCCCATATGAGGGTGTGTGCACTCTCATCTACACACACACTCGCGCTCTCTCTCTCTCTCTTTCTCTCTCTTTCTCTCTGTCTCTCTCTCTCTCTCTCTCTCTCTCTCTCTCTCTCTCTCTCTCTCTCTCTCTCTCTCTCTCTCTCTCTCTCTCTCTCCTGTAACTGAATTTTGCTAGTGCTGAGCATAGTCAGGGAGGCAAGATCTAGATTCTAGACAAAAGGTAACTTTTTGACTATGTGCCCCTAGAAGCGCCACTGACCACAGAGGTCTAGCTATAGGCTGGACAGAGTTGCTCTGTTCCTCTGTAGGGGCTAATGATGGAGACAGGGAGGTTGTGGCCTGGGGTCTTAGGGCCATGACTGGCATTTTGGAATGCAAGGAGACACTGAAGGAAAACATTGGCCCCTGATGGCAGGAGACTGCCCGATGATGAGTGATATGGTTACACGCCCAGGAGAAAGCCTGGCCCCCTGCTGTGCCTCGGCCTTTGAATGGGTCTCCACCTCCAGGAGGGTGGAAACTGATGGCCAGGCTGGTTCTAATGTTGAAAAGAAGCGGCATTTGAAAACAGGGGGGAAAAAAACAACAAACTGCACTTAGGATGAGTAGTGGATCGAGATTCAGAGTATGCACCCAGCCGTTTCCATGAGAACAGCTTTTTGCAAAAAATGGAAAACAAACTTAATTCATTTTCTCTTTGAGACAGTATTGTAGATTTACTGTCTAACAAGGTTTTTTTGTTTCTTTTTTTTAAGTACTCCATTGAGATGATCTTGTCATCTTATTCAATCTTCCATCCTCATTAGGACCCAGAATGTGTGAGCCAGACAAAGAATTAATGTGCAAAATGGGGGTGGGGGCTGGGACGTGCAACCTGGAACCCCCCCCCCCCATGAGACCCGCTTTCTCCTGTTTTCTGCAGGAAAGCATTTTCTTTTCTTTATCCTTCCCTTTCCTTTCCAGTCTGTTTTTACAAATCCTGTAGATAGGAACGGTGTGGCTGTCTGTTGATCTGAAAAACTTCTGCCTTTATGACAGTTATGTTCTCATGCAGCTGTTAATGCTTTCATATCTCTGCAGGGGTTTCCAAATATTCTTTAATTCAATTCCCATTTTCTGTATAGAGAAGCAGGCTATAATTCAGGGCAGATGTTTTGGGGGCATGATTTAAAATGCTCGACCAGATACCTTGTTAATTAAAATTGGGCCACACAATCTCAATTCTTGAAAAATGTGATGTGCATTTTACACAATTATATGTATATATACATATGTACATGTATATGAAATAATATGTATGCATCTATACATTTATATATACTCACATATCTAAAATTGTGCCTAGGTTTGAATACACCTATGTCAAGTAGAGAGATTGTGATGTGGTTAGCATGGAAATTTTGTATGCAGTATTTAGAGCCTTTGGAAACATGTTCTGTATAAATGCTATGATCTCTGTGGAATAGAAATAATCTATTTAAATCTGAACCAGGGGCTAAAAAGGACCCAGACAAATAGTAAAGTGTCCCAGAGGATGAGGACCATGTTCACAAATGTCTCTAAGTCTTGTTCCTCTGTCCCTACAAAGCCCATTCAACTCCTTCAGGGATTCAGGAAAGGGCCTGTGGATGGGAACTGACAAGACAGGCCCTTGTTGAGGGTAACTGGGATCTCTGAGCTCATTTCTGCTTTTGCAGACATCAGCATTGAGTTCCCTAAAATTACTGGGCAGATTCAGGGGGTAGGGGTGGGGGTGGGGTGACAGGAACCAGGACAAGAAAATTTTGGTGACCCCAAGCTGATTAAAGTGACCACAGGGGCATCCCTCCGGCAGTGGGGACAGATTGGAGCCGCCCCTGACCCCCTGAGACCACGTCAGACAATGATAGCCCAGGAGTACTTTGAGTTCCACAAGGGCCATTGCCTGCAGAAATCTGACCTTTGTCACTCAGGGTGGACCTCTCCTTCCTCCCCCCGAGGGCCGGAATCCTTGTGGCCACTGGCATTTGGCAGGCCTTGGCTGGTTTAAATGGGGGTCCTGGGATTTGTTGGCATTACTGTTGGTCTTTCCAAATTCTCCCCCCGCCTTTTTTAATTTAAAAGAACGTGATAAACTGGTGTCAACAGATTTTACTTTTGTGGTGTATATTTTCACTTCTTTATCCAACAGGCCATTCCATGTAGCTGATTGCTTTTAATAAAGAAAGAAAAAATGCGGTTTAGTATAACCAACAACACTCAGCTGTGTCTGATATTACGTACGCTATTCCACACCCATGGTCCTTTACTTCTGTAAAGAAGAGAGGGAGGCCCATGAAATCCCTTTTCAATTCAAATTCCAAATAGGGAGAGAGAGTATTTTTCTGACTGTTTTCTAACCCAGCATATAGCCCTTCAGCTGCGGGCCATGGAAGGAGGCTGCTATGGCGTACACTGTGGTAACTGTACCTTCTCATTTGAATCACCCACTTCAAAAGGGAGGTAGCCGTACTCAGATGCCTCTGGATGACCTGTGTTCAAGACACAAAGAAATGTGGGTGTTGGCTCTGTACATTCTGTATTTCTCATTCAGAATTTAGAAATTTAGACTACCCCAGTAAAGGGAGTCTTTGCGGTGTGGACTCCTGGGAAGTCATTGACTCTAAAGTTCCATGACCTCAGTTCACATTCTACGGAATCCTGGGCAAATGACCTCCCCTCTCTGGGGCTCCCTTTCTTCGCCTGTGAAATGAGGGGGTTGGCCTGTCCAGCTTGAGATCTAGGATCTCACAGACCTGGTCTGTCTCAAGGTCATTCGTACCCCAGACTCTCAATTTGGCCCTGGATAGATCACCCAGTTTTATTAATGTTATAATTTAGATTTATAATGCTGGGGATCTCAGAAGCACTTAGACCCCTCCCCCTGCATTTTGTAGGTGATGAAACTAAGGTCTAGAGAGAGGAACAGACTTGTCCAGGATGACATAGGCAGGAAACTTCAGCACTGAGATTCGAACCCAAGTCCTCTGGCTTAAGAGGCAGAGCTCTTTTCTATTTAACCACAATGACCCCTAAATCATCACCACATTATATGGAGAGAAGGCTTCTGGCTTCAGGACTCTTGGCCACTCTATCAATTTCTCATAGAATTTCTGCTTGTGTAGGGGGGCTGATCTGACCTATCTCAGCAGAAGTACATAAACAAATACATCATATAAAGTGAGGATGCATTTTTGAGTTGATCTTACATCCCATTACATTCCTGAGATTTTTCCTTGGGAAACTGGCCTTCCTCTGGTGCCAGAAGCTCTTCTGGTGAACGGTCCTGAGCAGGGGTAGCTGGCTGGCTTACCTCGATTGCTGTGGAGCCTACAAGTCATATAAATCAGGCTTCTGGGCTAATGGGACTCCTCCAGTCTCATTAAAACGTGCATTTTAATACCCAGAATCACCAGAATGAGCCTCAGAGATGGAAAGAATCCAAAAACAGGGCTCAGGTTTTGGAAGGCTGACTTCATTTTCCATGTGGACTAGTTGGAAATCGGGGTGTGTATCATCTTATAAAAATTTGCTTTCCCCAGTCTATTGTGGCAAAATTACGGGATGTGAGAGGCAAGGTGCTTCAGAAATCTTCCAGTCCGAGGTGAGAAGCCTTCTTTCATTAGAAGGCCAGAAATTGATCCAATGAGCCCCCGCTGGGCCCCCAGAGTATTCTGTACTGTGTTAATCTCAGGCACGGTGGAAGGAAGAAAAAGATCTAATTCCTTTTGTACTGCATGTGCATGGGAGCAAAGGCCGGGGAGGGGTACTCTCCTTCACCTTTATTGAAAAAGGTGAGCTGCATTGATGCTTTTTGTTTTGACGCGGATATCATTTCCAGCTATGCCCCTGCCCCTTCCAAATGGGCTTTCCCTTGTGACAAAGAAAAACTGTTAAGCAAAACCAGCTGATGATACAGAGACAGTTTCTTACAAGCTACGCCACCTTCTGTTCCTGTAATCCCTCTTTGTCTTCTCTCAGAGGCCGAGGTTTGTCGTTACTTAATGTTGACTCCAATTTAGCGTGCTTTTCAATCACACTGTTGAAGTTAATGCGAATATATAGTGTTTGCTGCTTCTGTTGACTTCAGTCTGCATCAGTTCATAGGAGTCTTCTCTGAATTTCTCATGTTTTTAATGGTATCCTGGTATTCTCCAGGTGATTAATTAATGTCTACTCTATTTCTAATTGTTTCCCCGCCATATTAGAGGGCAATCACAAATGCCTTGGTATTTATTATTTTTTCTTTTCATTTGTGTTTAAGCTCTTGGGGGTAGATGCTCAGTGGTCAGGTCTGTGGATCAGAGCATGACGTCCATTCACATTTACCAAAATTTTACAAGGAATCTTGAATCTCAGCACCTCATTTTACAGATGCAGAAAGTGAGGCCGCTAAGAGGTGGCATGACTTGCCCAGGGCCCCCCGGCTAGTGCCCCCGGGTCTGAGATGGGATTTGAACGGAGGCCTTGCCACCCTTCAGTTCAGGACGCTATGCACCGTGCAGCGCTGCCTTCCAAGGCAGAAGCAAACCCAGTTTAAAGACTGGTTTGACATTCAGTGCCTGCCAGCCTTTAGGATACTCTGTAGATTCAAGTTACGAGTGAAAACAGAGATTTGCCCTGACTCAGAAAGGCCCCTGTGAACAGCAGAGACGCTGCTGACTTGGGTGACTGCTTCATAGTTACTGATTTATCACGCTAATGAAGGAAACAATTATTTAGAGAAAGCAGAATTTTGTTATTCAACTATAGTGCCCGGGGTCCCAGTGGATCCCTGATTTTGTTGGCCTTAGGATTCCTTCCACGGGTGCAGATCGCAGCCCATCCATACCTGCCCATCCCAAGTGACTCTTGCCCTAACCTCCTTGTGGGTTTGCCACAGGGGAGGCACCGAGGTGGCCCAGTGGTTAGAGTGCTGGGCCTGGAGTCAGGAAGACCCAGCTCAGATCTGGCCTCAGGTAACCTTGGACGAGTGACCTCACCTCTCCCAGCCTCAGTTTCTGCATCTGTGTGACGAAGATCCCAGCAGCCCCGACCTCCCAAGGTTGTTGTGAGTCACCAGTGAGAAGGCACGTGCTTTGCAAGCCTCGAGGTGCCAAGGCCATGATTCTTTGGGGGCGGCCGTCTGCAGCTTCTCCTTCCTAATTCCTTGTTTATAAAGTGTGGCAGCCTGTTCCTACCCACTGTGCACCTTCCCATAGTCCTCATTAATCCCGTAACCATCTGCACTTTTTGTCTTTAGTCTGGTCTGTGGAAGGGCAGCCCTGAGATCCATAAAAAGAAAAGTTGTTTGTGCTCTGACATCCCCAAAGTTCCCAGGCCCGCTCCCCATTTTATAGGTGAGGAAAGGAAGGCCCATAGAGATTGTAACCTGTCTACGGCATGATTATGGCGGGGTGGGGAGGGAGCAAGCATCAGCTTTGCTATTCAGGATCGTCGTACTTCTGAAATCTACTCGCCGTGTGACCTTGGCTGAGTCTTCTTACTTCCATTTGCTAACTGTAAAAAGAGGGTGAGACCAGATGCTCGTTAAGGATGCTTTTAGCTCTTCATTTATTATCCTTTAACCACTTTAGGCCTAGCAACTGTGGCTAACTTTGGAGCCTGGGCCTCCTAATGAAGAATTCGCCCCAGGTGACATTCAGAAAAAATGTAAGGAACCCAGGGTGGCCTGGCTCAAGTGTGAATTCATGGAGAAGTAGACACATACACACACATTCACACACTCACATGTACACATACACCAGTGCTCACACATACATTGGTACGTATTCTCACATACCCTCCCCCCCATTCACACACATGTAAATATACAGTCATGCTCTCACACACATGCATTCACACACTCCTACTTGCACACACAAACATTGATATGTACACTCGCGTACCCTTTCACACTCACACACAGATACCATGCTATCACCATCACATCCCCAAAACAATGGAGTCTGCGTGTGTAAATCTGTGTGTATGAATGTGCTAGTGTCTGAGTGTGTGAGTCTGTGTGTGTGAGGGTATGCAAGTGTACATATCAATGTATGCGTGTGCAAGTATGAGTGTGTGAATGCACGTGTGTGTGAGAGCACGAGTGTATATATGTATATGAGTGCGAGCATGAGTGCCTTGGCCTTGGTGAAGCTGGTAGATGGCTGGTGCCACCTTATTTAACCAAAGTGATCGCTGCTCCCCGGGTGTTTTACAAAAGTGAAAGTATAGACTCTGAAAACCTTTCCTGTTCACCTCTTTCAATTAAAGAAACTTTTTAGTACAGAAAGGAAGTCCTTCAGGATGATTGTCTAGGGGCCGACTCACACTCCTAAGTAAAGAAATCACTCCTTGGAACCGCTCTGCCACTTTAAACACTCATGTTAATGTTGGAGTGAAGATATATCCCCATTATTCATCTTTCCTGTGACTCCCAGTGTGATGTGGGGCCTCAAGTCATCCACAGGCTGCTGCTTTCTTGGTAGCTGAGGAAACACCTCCATCTGAACTGATTTCCTATTCTTGTTTCGATTAAGCATTTATTAGGCACCTACTAATTTCTAGCACATAGTAAGCCCTTAATAAATGTGTTTTGACCAACTGCCTGACTAAATGTTGAGATACAAAGACAAAATAGAGTAATCCCTGCTTTCAGGGAGCTTTGATTCTCCTGTGTGTCATTCAGTGAGTGGGGCATTAACAGAACACTCCTGGACATGGAAACTCCCCAAATTTCAAGTGTGGTGTTCTTACAGATTGTCCATTATTCTTGAATGTTTCTTCTTCCCTTAAGTTGAAGGATGTTCCTTTGTGGCTCCAGCATGAAACAAATTAATTTCTTCTCATTTCTATCAAATTGAAAGGGTCAGAAAGAAAAAAAAAATCTGTGCTATAAAGGTACCATTATAGCTGAATGCCAATGAAAGGCCTTGTGAACACTGGATCGGGAGGATGTGGGATGAAACACATTTCCCTATGTTCCAGAGAGATGCTGAGGACTATGGGTGTGGAACACTGTATACACTACTGGTTGGTTTTGCTTAACTGTTTTTCTTTGTTACAAAAGGGAGTGTTTTTTCTTATTATTTATTTATATATATATGTGTGTGTGTGTGTGTGTGTGTGTGTGTGTGTGAGAGAGAGAGAGAAAGAGAGAGAGAGAGAGAGAGAGAGAGAGAGAGAGAGAGAGAGAGAGAGAGAGAGAGAGAGAGGAGGCATTGATCAGGAAATGCATGGTTTCTAAAGTACACAAAGTATCAGTAAAAATTTGGCAGGGAGGAAAGGACACTGTCACAGGTATAGACAATAACATCCCAGGGTTAATGGTCATAGATCAAAGGCCATTTATTATGAGCCATGATTCAGTAAATCAGTTATCCAGACTCCTGCCCTTCTGCCCAATGTAGACTCCTGCTTCCATTCTGACCTTTTGCCATTTTTTAGAGCTAGGGTGGTGTTCCGATCTTGTTTTAAGCAGTTGTGATAAAAGTCTTGCTTGAAATTCTAAACCACTGAGTTAAATGGACGTTACTGTGGCTCATCTATGGCGAAGGTGCTATTTCTCTTCCTTAGCAGGAAAAGTGAAGAGGTAGAGGGGACAGGAAGGTAGTATTTTCTGTTCAGTTGTTCTTTAGTTCTGTCCAACTCTTTGGGATCCCATTTGGGGCTTTCTTATCCAAGATGATGGAGAGGTTTGCCATTTCCTTCTCCAACTCATTTTACAGATGAGGAAACTGAGGCAAGCAGGGTTAAGTGACTTGCTCAACGTCACACAGCTAGTAAGTGTCTGAGGCTGGATTTGAACTCAGGAAGAGGAGTCTTCCCGACTCCAGGCCCAGCCCTCTGTCCACTGCACCATCTATTGATAGAAAGGAGGTAGAAGTAAGGAAGTAGTATTTGGAAGAGGTATTTGGTGTCCTTTTTCTTTTTGGATTAGAGGTACGAATAGATGAAATGTTCCTGAATAGATGTAACTCTCTAGGCAGTGAAATTACAGTTTACCTCACAAAATAAGATTTGCCCAGGAGTCCAAAATGTGCTTAACTCTTGAAATAACAGAAATCCTATCGAAAGCGACAGGGAGATAGGAAATTCAACAGCTGTCATTTCATCCTAGAAAACAAGGAAAATGGAAATTTTCCATCTTCTTGGATGCCCCAGATTATTTGATTTGTGAAGCTGAAGAGCAGAAAAGAACTTTCACTTGAGATTTTGTTTACTAAAATATGTGAAAAGTGAATTTGACAAAAAGGAAACTTAAAAAAAATCTTCCATCTCCAGTTGAAATAATTAGGAATGAGGCTTGAGAGCTGTTAATGAAAGGGTTGTTCATCCACCCTACTCATTAGTCGATCCTTGAGGAACCAGAATGATATGATGTCAGATTCTATGGATAAGTACTGGCTTTGGAGATAGGAAGACCTAGATTCGAATTCTTCTTCTGACTCTTACTGCTCTTGGGACCCTGGGCACACCTCTCACCCACTTAATACTTTCGTTTCTCATCCATAAAATGAAAGGGTTGGACTTGGTGGTTTGAAAAGTCTCTTTCATTTCTAAATCTTCTATGTGAGCTCCTTAAACACGTGGGCAATTTTTATCTTTGTATCTTTGCCCAAAGCAGGTGCTCAATCAACCCTAATTTAATTGAGTTCCAACCTTGGGCTTCTGTGATTCTGTGAGACTTTTCTGCTGTAATACATGTTCTGTGAAGAGGGTTTGGGGGAAGCAGCCAAAGCCCCCCCCCTACACACAAAACATTTCTAGCCTCTGAAGAAGCTGTTATGTTCAAGGAGGCAAGTGGGGAGGGATAGAAATGAAGAAAAGCACAAGTGAAAATGGGCAGGTGGTTACTGGTTGTATCATCTCTCCTTTCATTGCCAGTGAGTGGTATTTATAGTCTCGTTTTTAATGAACTCGTACTGAAATTTTATTATGCAAGAAACATTTATAGACACCTAAGTGCGTACATTTGCATGTAATATTGTGCCCTTAAATATTTTAAGGTGGTTTTTTCCTTTACACTTTTGATGGTCTATAATTGGGCACATTAGGGTTCAGTTATCATTCTTCACTCTTCCTTAGGCTTAGATGACAACTAGTTAAAAGCTTTTAAAAGCAAAATGAATGTGCTCGTCTTTCTCCTGCCTTTGGATCATGTCTGACCATTTATCTTCTGGATTGTGAAAAAGATTATTCATCAGACTTTAGGATAATTCCTATTATCACGACCAGATAGAACAAGAAGCCTGGAAACACAATGGGATTCTATTGATTTTTTACCAATATAAAGTTCTGGAAAATTGGTCTTTCTTTTCTGCCATCCAATATAAAACTCTGCCGAAGGAACAATGATGTTCCATGTGTCCCAAAGGCACAAACTGGAAACAAAAGATTATGACAGCTGGTTGTTGTCCTTCGTTCTTGAAGAGGATTAAAATGACAAAGTCACGGGACCATCCATTTGTGTTGTACTTGAAGTTTACGAAGCACTTTTCCCCAATAACTCTAGGGTGGGGGTGCCACTGTTAGAAGATACAACCATTTACTTTATCCTCATTTTATGGAGAAGGAACTAAAGCTTAGAGATTTGAAGTGACTCCTTCATGTTCATCCACACAGCTCCGAGGTATCTGAGCTAGAATTCAAATCCATGTCTCCTCATTCCAAGTCCGCCATGACAAGTTGCCTTGGAGGACACCAAGACTGGCTTGTAGCTGATACACAATCCTTTCTGCTACAAGCAGAAAGCTCTTCCAGCCTTCGCTGAAGGATTCTGAGTGTGACTCCTCTTCAGGCAGCCCTTGCCCCCTTCATTGGGATGGTGCCTGTTGGGGCAAGTTTTTCCTCCATTGAGTCCATATTTGCTCTTTCCAACCCCTACTCTATCTTCTCCTGGTTTGGTCTTGAGAGGCCGAGTAGGGCGCTTTCGACTCCTCTTCCCCATGACAGTCCTTCAAGTACTTCAGAGGACAGTTATGCCTTCTCTTCTTTAGCCTAAAATTGCCCACTTCCTTCAGCTTTCACAGTGTCCTCATCAAAACCTATAAATTGGTTTAAAAATAAATAAAACAAATTGGTTTAAAAACATCAAAAATTTTGGAGCCCACGTGGAAAATCTATTCAAATCCAGTGTGCTGATGAGAACATTGACTTGCCAATACCTTGTTAAGATCCAATAAGTGCTACAGAGGGTTTCCTGAGCAATGATGTTAGCATTTATTTTAGACGTTAAGGTTTGTAAAGTAGTTTACATGTGATTTTATCTTATTTGATCCTTCCATGGATTGTGTGAGGTAGATTTTATGATTATACACATGTTACAGATTAGGCAACCGAGGCTACGTGACTTATTTGCCATCACATAGATAGTATCGGTGCACGGCAGTATTCACACTCAGATCTGCACATGTCCAAGGTCCATGTTTTCTCTACTGCCCCACTTAGCATGGATCACAGAAGAGCAGTTTGAACCTTTGCCAGGGATGTTGTCCTTGGAAGCTCATCTCAATGATATGGGGGGGCACCACCCTGAGTGTATTAACTCTGGAGATGCAAAACAAGTCAAAATTGTGCCCTAATTCTGACTCTCCTAAAGAAAAGAGAGCAGCATTTGATGGTTTCTTTGAGTGTCTTCCTGCTTGGTAATGTCCTCCATCCTTTCTGTTAAATGGTTCTGCCAGAGGGCAGAGTCCCTTGTCTCTTTTGCTAATTAAATTGTAAGGAACAGAAATGATCTTTCTGAGCATAAAGCCACCATGTGAGGGGAATGTGTTTTAATCAGGTTCATGTTGGCAGAGTAAGAATGTGGCAAACGAGAGCTTCAAACAGGTGTTTTCTCTAATTTTAACTCGAGAGACCTTTTCTTTAAAAAAAATGGGCTCGAGTGCAGCACTTCTTATAGGTAAAGACTTTGCTGTGTTGAATGCATTCTGCAGACAAGCAAGGAGGACCCTTTTCTTCTTTCTGAAATTCCACTCTCTTTCCATTGTGGCTGGATTCCAGTAGTTAGGACACTAAGCATTTTCCAACAGCATAGGATCAGAGCTAAGAAGAGACCTTGTGGTCACCTGGCTCAACCTCTTCATTTCCAAAATGAGGAAACTGAGGCTTGGGGGGAGGTGATTCTTCCCAGCTTTCCCAGGGAATCAGCAGCAGAGTTGGGTTTCAAATCGAGGTCATCTGACTTCAAATCTAATTGTTTTGCTCTTGTACTAACATTGCATGTATATGTGGAGCCGCTTTCATAGTAGGCGAGGCTTTGGTCTAGTTTCAGGAAGACCTGAGTCCAAACTCCCATCTCAGAGACTTAATAGCTGTGTGACTTTGGGTGAAGCACTTTAATGCTGTCTACCTCAGTTTCCTCATCTGTAAAATGGAGATAACAGCACTAGCTCATAGGTTTGGTGTGAGGATCAAATGAGATGCCATATGGGAAAAGGGAAGGGTGCCAACCTTTATTAAAGTCCTACCACATGCCAGGCATTGGGTTAAACACTTTACAAATATTTCATTTGATATGTGAAGTTCTTTGCAAATCTTAGTGATCTACACGTATTAATATTATTTTTGTAAATTGGAATGGCTTGCCATTTCCCTTTCCAGTTCATTTTATGGATTAGGAAACCGAGGCAAACAGAGTTAAGTCACTTGCTCCATCTCACACAGCTAGTGAGTATCTGAGGTCACAGTGGAACCCAGGTCCTCCTGACTCTATCCACTGCACCAAGGAGTTGACCCTATGGTAAAGAAAACATTTCTGTGCATGAAAAAAGCTGAATGACTGAAGACTGCATAGAATCTAATGAGTGGCTTTATAGTTTCAAGAATAAGGGAAGCGGTGTGTTAGAGTCAATAGCGGAGAGCCCAAATCTTCCTTCTGCTATGCTGGCTCCTGGACAAGACTCGAAGAGTGGATGTTGCTGAGAAGGGACCGACCTACACTGGGCTAGTAAATATCCTCACCCAGAGGGCCCTCCAGAAATATAGTCACAGTCTGTCCAGATCAGAAAGAGGACCCTGAGTACAGATCGCTTAGATTTTTGGTATTTGCCCTTGTTTGACTAAATCCAACTTTTTGTCTTTGTGAAATGAAAAGGCAGTAGATGCTTGAAGAAGTTAGCATATGCAGGACATTCCTTCTGAGCTGTGCCTGCCCTGGGAAGGGAGTCTAAGTTTATCAGGGGCCAGAAAGTATAGGGTCAACTCTAATTCCTGTTTCATCAGTAAGACCTCCTGGAGTAAGGTCCAACTTCAGGAGGGACTCTGGTATTCCTTAGAAAACAGAGGTACCGGAATTTGCTTCCTCCTCCCTCCTTCTGTCTCCCTGCCTCCACCTGTGTCCTCTTTAGATAGAACCTTTGATATTCATTGGTGTAGAGAACTCCTAATGTGAAAACTGCCTCCATCAATGCAGATTGGCAATTTGTCAGCAGCTCATTATTCCATTCAATTGAGCAATCCTTTAATAAGTTCCTACTATGTGCGGGGACTATACTCAGAACTGGGGAGATAAGGACAAAAAAAACTAATAACCCCTGCCCTCAAGGAGTTTACTTTGTTCAGGAGGCAAACCGTGTACAGTTCTTAGAACGTCCGAAATATCACCCAGTAAACCTGTACTGATTTTGAGAAAGGAGAAGGGGTCATCTAGAAGTGAGAAGAGTAGAAAACAGATTTTAGATGAGGTGATGTTTGGATAAGCCTTGAAGGGAGGTTTTAAGGGTCAACCTGTGACAAAGGCAGTGCTCTCGCAGAGGTGAAAATGGGAGGGCATCTGTGGGGGACATGACAAAGGCCATTTTGGCCAGAGCATAGTCCATGAGTGGGAGTCATGTGTTGTCAACATGGAAAGATGGATTGGAGCTAGTGTGCGAAGGGCTTTGAAGGCCAAATCCAGAGGATTGTATTTGTTCCTGGAGATGCTAGTGGCCCACTAAAGTTGATTGAATAAGGAGGTGACGTAGTCAGACCTGTGCTTTAGGATGTCTCTTTGACATCTTTGCTTACGATGATTAGAGAGGAAAATAACCCAAGGCAGGGAGACCAATTTGGGGTTATTAAAATATTCCAGGCCAGAAGGTGAGAATAAAAATCTGAACCACAGTGGGCATGGTGAGAATGGACATTAGGGAACAGTTTGGAGAGGCAATGGAGATTAGGATGACAAATCTTGGCAACTGGTTGAATGTGGGAGATGGGTGACAATGCACGGTAAGGGACCACTCGTAGGATCAAACCCTGGGCCATCAGAGGCATGGTGGCTCCCGTTAGAGTCCTGGGAGCTGTCCGAGGTGAGCCCTTTATCCATTAGGCTCCGCTGCAACTTTTATCATCTTTGCCAGATATTAAGCATGGGATGTTTCATATGCAAAAGAGTCCAGTGCCCATATAGCTTGTGTTTTTGGAAGCTTATGTTAATTTACATTGGAGGCAAAAAAAAACCCCAAAAAACCTTGGTGTCTGTCTGTTTCTTTGTACCATGAAGAGAATTGTCTTCTGATGTGCAATGTTCTAAAAAGACAAACTCACCCAGAAGGGGGAAAAAAGCAAACAAACAAAAGCAAAAGCACCACATTTAAATTTGAAACCAGGGAAAAATTGATTGTAATTATTTCATTGTTTTAATCAAGTGCTTCTACCCCAAATTGCATTGTTCATCTTATTAAAGTTGTTTTTAATGGTCCAATGATAGTGCACTTTGTCATGAAAATCTGAGTATTCACACGTAGCTTTGTAGCTCACAAATTTCACCGGTGTATTTTCTCAGAATTGGAGCAGATGATCATACCTGGTCAGTCAGGGTATCAAGGAGGATTCCAAAGTTATCCATAAGCAAAAGCCTGTTTGTGATGGCTTTGTCTAACTGAGCCCTTCATTTAATGGCACCTTCACTTAACCAGCAGAGAGCTTCACTTTGACGCATATCTGTGTATACATTTATTTACTTGTATTTGTGAAGCCATCAATGAGTAGGCAAGAATGTGGCTGGCACTGTGTTAGGAAATGAGGTTGCCAGAATAGACCTTTCCCTTAAAGAGATGACATTTTATTGATGTACACATAGAAACATATGCCTAATATGTCTATATAATGAGAGTCATTTGTAGTGAATGGAGAAGGATCAGCTGGGAGATTGGGAAGTACCTCATGAGAACATGGTCCTTGAGCTGAGCTTTGAAGGAGACCAGGACTTCCAAGAGGTGGTGGTGAGAAGTGGGAGTATTTCAGGCATGGGGCATCCTAGACACACTGTGGAGAGACAGCAAGATAGAAGACAGAATGTAGCAAATGAGCCAGACACTGCACAGTCTTAGGAGATTCAAGAACAAAAATAAAATGGTTTCAACCATCTAGGAGCTTCCAGTCTGCTTGGTTCTTAGGAGTATCCCTAAGAGAAGGGAGAAATCAAATTGCCGTTGGAAGGACAGTATCATTTGTAGAATGGTGTTGTCTGGGTGAGGCTTTTTCCAAACTCTGCTCCTCCCCATGCTCCCAGTGGTCGTTTTTTCCACCAAAGTGACCTTGTATTTAATTTACATCTATTTTGTATTGAATTATATAAATGTGTGTTACCTGCCTTCATAGAATAGAAGTTCCTAGAGGGCAGGGAATGGGATGCTTAATGAATTCTTGTTGTTTGAGCCCTCATTTGGTTGTTGTTTTTTTCATGCCAATGTTAATTTTGCAAAACAGCATTTTCTACCTGGGTTAACCTTGGTAAGACCTTCCTCTGTTCCCAGTTTCTGATCTCAGAGGCAGCTGTTCCATTCCAACCTTTAAAAGATTTTTTTCCCCAAAATCAACTTTCCTCCTCATGGTTTTGGCCATAGGCTGAGATCCCCTTCTCTGGCGGCTGGTTTAGGCCCTTCAGGGTAACCGCTGAGTTCAGGGATTGGGATTTGCACATCACCCAGGATTCTGAAACTTCATGAAAACTAGTCCATGACCAAAGGGATCCAAATGGGAAGTTTGGTTGTCCGGTGTGTCTCTAACATGTAGAAGTCTGGATTTCCCTAGTGGCCTTTAAGAGGGCACTATGGAATTGCCCATTGGCTCTTCAGCAAAGCTATTTTTCTGATCTTGAGTTCATGAGAAATCTAAGGACAGAGCTCGCTTCAACTCTGATGGAGAAAAAAGCAGCATTGAATTCAATAACTGTTTATTATGCTCTGAACACGTGACTGGCGTTAGGTTAGACATTAGAGATAGAAACACAAAAAATAAAACAGTGCCTGCCCTCCAGGGGCTTACATTCTGTGGGGGGATAAGCCATGTACTCAGCTCATTCTAAAGCTGATTTCAAGGTCTCATAACTGGCAGGGTCAGGAAAGCCTGATGGAGAAGGGGGCACCTGACCTGGTCTTTGAATGCAGCTTGGGATTGTTTCTTGTTTCATCATCAGAATGGAGCCATCCATTTTTCAGAACATGATGCTACAAACTGACCAGCAGTGGTAGGAACCAGCATGCTTCAGGAAAAGGAATACTTTTTGCTAATACGTGGCCGTCCATCTAGTTGGGAGGATGTCAGAGTATCAGTAATGTTGTTACTAAACGCTGATGACTCAAGCATCCTGCTTTCTGTACAAGATGAAATACATCAATAACCCAATGAAGATGGACCTGTTGGGGATCTTGCCTGAGCTGACATTAATATTCTGTTTAAAAACAAAATAGACATAAAACCTCTGTGCTCTCATCCATAGAGAGAGGAGTGAGCGAAGAAGGGATTCCTGCTCTATGTGAATGGTTACAATGAAATGATTAGGCACTTAGATCATGCTTCCTCAAAAACAGGAAACTAAAATATAAGCTCATGAGGACTGTCTTGTGTGTATTTTGAATCTCCAGAGTCTAACATAGTTCTTAGCATTCAAGCATGGCTTTGTTAATGCTGGTTGATTATCGACATGTAATCACTTTTGAACATCACAGCAATCTTGCAGGTTGGGTATCACAACTACAGACCTGGGGCTGTTGAGTTCTAAGAAGGCAGATTTTGGGATGATGTCAGGAAGGACTTTTCAGTAATTCAAGCCTGATCTACTATGTAACGGGTAGATGTTAAAACAGTCAGCTCCTCAGGACTAGAGATCTTTGAGTGGAGATTGGATAAGCATTTGTGAGAAATACTCTAGATGGGATTCATCTCCTATGTAGGAGCTGGATCACATGACTTTGGAGAGTAAATCCAAGGTCCTTTCTGATTCTAACATTAATGCAAAACCATTTGCAAATAGCTTTTGGACCATCCACATGGAAGCTTTTTGTTGAGACTTTCTGTGGTAATTAAACATTGATTTAACATGTTAAAGTTTAGGAGTTCGATTCACTATTCCTTCATTTGGACTGATTGCCTTGCTGGCAGTGAATGGCCTGCGCTTCTGCCTTCTGGGCCCCTGTCCCTTGAATGCGTGACTACCTGTCACTTGCCCCACATTTTATCTGACAACTCTATGTTCACATAAATAATTCAGTGTGAGAATGTTTTCAGGTGCCTCCATCTCCTCCAGGGCAGGCTGGAAAGCCATTTTCAGAAGGTTTTTTTCAGAAGGTTTTATTCGGCGACTGACTCAATATTTCACATTCCTGGTTTTGTAAGAGAGAAAAAAAAAGCCTAAAGGTTTCTTTTTCATTTCAAAATTGGTTGTTTTCATCAAAACAATTTGATAAGCCATCTTTTCTGCAAGGTTATCTCAGCAGGCACACAGATTTCAGCTGTACACACGTACACACATGCACACCGCTACCTTCTGTTGATGTGATTGATTGAAATGCAGAATGTGATGGTCGGGGGATAAAAATAGGAAGGCAATCAGCGAGGCTGGGCATGAAATGCACTCAAGCACCAGGAGAGCATTCTCTCCCTCTCTCTCTCCCCCTCCCTCCCTCCCCCTCCCTCCTTTCTTCTGTCTCTCTCCCCCCTCTCTCCCTCTCTGTCCCCCTCTCTCTCCCTCTCTCTCCCTCCCTTCCTCCTTGTCTCTCTTTCTCTCTCTCCCTCTCTCTCTCACCTCCCCCCCTTCTCTCCCATCCTTTCCTTCCCTTCTTCTATCTCTTTCTAGGCTAGGAGATTTACTTCCCATTAGTAAGTCACTGGAATGGAAGTCTTGTGCCACTGGGGAGAATTAAAAATAGAATTAACTCTTTCTAGAAATGGAGGTGGTTCAGGAGGGGAATTGGCCATGTGCCTGATGAGTGGAGCATATTGGGATTCAGTGGGACACATTCCTGGAGTTTCTGGACCTTTGAACGTGTGAAATGGCAGCTCTCCATCATTCTCAAATACCCATCTAGATTAGTACCATGGCGATGGGCCACAGTGGGGCCTGGAAACCAAGCTCAAAGGAAGAAGGCAAAGGCATTGCCCGAGGGTCCTGGGAACATTTAGATGTCCATGTATGTATACATTTATCACGTATTTGTGTGTATGTCTATATACCTACATCATGTAGGTATACACACACACATACCTATTAGGTCTCTGCATCTGGAGATAGACAAGGTGGGTGACTGGAGTGTGAGATTAGCAGAAGTGAAATCAGCATGATGGACTCAGGACTGGAATCTTAAAGCGCTTGTCCTTCCGTGCAGTGTCTTGGTGTTTGACATTATATACAGGACGTAGAGGGTTGTACGTATTGTGAGAAAAGTAGGATAATTCACTTAAATAACTTCCTTATTTTTGTTGAGTGGGGATGATTAGTCTTGTCAATACTTCTGTACCAGAATGAGTAGCAGGAAAAGAAACATGGGACCCGTAATTTTATGACCTCAGACAAATTACATGACTTTTCTGTGCCTCAGTTTCCACATCTGTCAAGTAATATTCAGAAATATTTATATATTGTTTAAAAGTTTGTCAGATGCCTTACATATATTATCTTTAGTTGAGATAAAACAAAGTTAGCTCAAAGAATCACCAAGGCCATGAAACTATGCTGCTGTACTTAAGCTTGTGCTTAAGAGCAAGCTCCTTGGACTTGGGCAAGCTTATTGGAATTTTCAAAATGACAGATTCTCCTGCCCTTCTGTCTCCTTGCTTAGCATTAGAATTTGGATTTTTTAGCAGCTCCATGTGCATAAGCACTTTGCATGCATTGTCTCACTTAATCGTCATCAGCCTAGTTTTTCACAGAAGTTCCATGGAGTTGCGATGTCCTGTTGACAAGGTGCAGTCCAGACGTGGGAGCTAAGCTCTCCATACCGTTTCTCCCGTTTTCAAGATGAGCAAACAGCGGGAAAAGGACCCATATGTACAAGGATATTTATAGTGGCTCTTTTTGTGTTAGCCAAGAATTGGAAATCAAAAGGATTCCCATCAATTGGGGAATGGCTGAACAAGCTGTGGTATATGAAGGTAATGGAATACTATTGTGCCATAAGAAATGGGGATGATACGGACTTCGTAACAACCTGGAAAAACCTACACGACATAATGCTGAGTGAGCGGAGCAGATCCAGGAGAACATTGTACACAACCACAGATATACGGATTCCTTGAGGACCAACCCTGACATACTTTGCTCTTCTCAGCAACGTAAGGTGCAAGGACAACTCCAGGGGACTCACGATGGAGAATGCTATCTCCATCCAGAGAAAGAACTGTGAAGTCTGAATACAGATTGAGGCGCACTACATGCTCGCCTTTTTTGCTTCTCTTTTGTTTTTGTTTACGGGGTTTTTTTTTGGTTCTGTTTCTTCTTTCTCATGATTCATTCCATTGGTCATAATTCTTCTCCACAGCTTGACTAGTGTATAAATTAATTCAATGTGAAGTTATACATGGTAGTTAAATGAGATTCCATGCTGTCTTGGGGAGGGAGGGGGGAGGGAGGGGAGAAATTCTGGAACTCAAAATTATGTAGAACCGTGTGTGGTAAACTAAAAAAAAAAAAAAAGATGAGCAAACAGGATAAGAACAGTTAGTCAATTGAGTGACTTTTTCAATCACTGGTGGTTTTGAATTGAATCTAGATCTTCCTTGCCCCAAGGCCAGTTGTCCTGAACTTAAGCTAAGGAAAGGAAAGTCCAGTTCTACCCTGGTCCCAGGACCTCTCTTTTTTCCTCCCTGAAATGTGAAAGATACTTCCCTATGTGCCACAAAGTTTCCTCTCCACATCTTCAGGGTTTCCTTCACTAACTACATAGAAATCTGGGTTCCAAAGGAAAACCCACTTCACAAATGCAGGATGAAGAAAGTGTTGCTTGGTAAGAAATAGTTCCTGTGGAAAAGTTTGGGTGGAGGGGGTTCTAGAAAACCACCAGCCTAGTATTTCTTGATATTTTCACATAAATAAAAGCCAAGAAAGGTAAGGTAAATCCTAGGCCACTTTGAGGAGAGTAGAGTGTTTCGATGGGAAAGGTGGCAGTCCTAAAAGAGGCGACTTGCTTCAGAGCACATATGACATGTGATGTTCAGGTCTCAGTGCCCCATTTTAGGAATGACATGGGGCAAAGGAAAGCTTGTCCAGATGAGGATGCTGAACGGAGCAGAGAGGGAGGATCAGTCAAAGGTGCTGGGGGTGTGTAGTTTGGGGAAAACTTAGGGAAGTTCTGAGAGGAACAGTTTTCCTGGCTGGGGACTTAGGAAGATTTCGTGGAAGAGATGGCATTGACCAGGGGTCTTGAGGGATAGTTACATTCTGTTGGATGACTTCCAGTTCCTAGGTCATTGTTCCTTAGATCTTTAGGACAAACCAACGAAAGTCCCAGATATTGTCTAGCCGAGTTCTAAGTCACTCCCTAGACTTCAGGTCCATACTGTGGTCTTTGAAGGGATCTGGATCCTAATTCAGTTGATATTCCCTGACTGGGCAGCTAAGTGGAGCAGAGGATAGAGTCAGGAAGTCAGGAAGACTCTTTGTGAGTTCCAGTCTGGCTGCAGACACTTAGGATCTGGGTGATTTTTCAGATAGTTATTCAAAATAAATTAAGATTTGCAAAGCAATTTACATACAGCATCACATTTAATACTCCCAACAAACCCTGTGAGGTAGGTGTTGTTATCATTCTGGTTTTCTATATGAGGAAAGGGAAATTGAAAGAGCTTAACTGCCTTGCCCAGGGTCCCCCAGCCTGTATCAGAGGTAGGATTTGAATTCACATCTTGCCGATTCTAATTCTCACACTCTTTGTGCCCAATCATTGCCTCGCCTTTGCAATAGTTAAACCACTAGATGCTTCTGTTATGTCCCTATATTCAGAAAGAAAATTGTAGCCTGTGTGTTTGAGAAGTTGTTGTGAACTCCATGTGATATCCAGCCCCTTCTGAGGATCAACTGATTATATGCTGACCGTGCAAAAATAGCCATTTGGCAGTAAGCCTTGTTTAGTGGAGACTGTTATGTGGGCAGAGCTCCACCCCCACTCACCCACCCCCATCCCTTCCAAAGGACTCAAACTTGGAACTACTGACTTCCCAACCCTCCAGTGGACAGTCTCACATAAATCCTCTTCCATACGAGGTGTCTGCTTCTGCCCACACAGGCGTCTTCCTAGTCCCATGGGTCAGGCGGTAGTCTTTAAAATCACATAGACCTCCAATCTGGACTGTTACTGCATTTCGCCTTTGAGAAAATTAAGAGCAAGGGACAATGTCATGCCATAAATCTTATCAGGAGTCTTCTGTCACTGAAGTGATTAACCTACCCATTAGTAACCCCAGCATCTGCTGGTAGATAACCCAATTAGAAAACATAGACACACATGGAGGTAGAGAGTGTGGGTCCCAATTTAAGCTCAGCCTCTTCTTCTGTGTGGATAAGTGTATATATGTATGTATATGCATGTGGTTTTCCATGTCTTTGCACACATGTCTGTACTATAATGTATGCATGAGTATGTGCATGTGCAGATCATTCTATGTGCATGTATATAATTGGCATGTGTGTGCATATATGCATGCATGGGCTACTACTGTATATGGAGAATTCCCAGACCAGCCCTTGTTCTGTATCCTATAGTCCCAGACATGATACATGGATACACCTGTATAGCAAGATACATACACACACACACACACACACTCTCTCTCTCTCTCTCTCTCTCTCTCTCTCTAAACACATGTGTCTTATGCCCACATATCTGTATGCATCAGGATGTCCATAATTCTTTTTCAGATTTTGCGGTTGGGTCAAGAAAGGAGGGTAGTAACAGATGTTTTACTGTTATCAGCATTATTGTTATTTTAGAAAGAAATAAAAGGTTCCTGTATTGACTTGTCTCACTCCTAATGCCTGTTAAGTCATTGTCTTAGAGCTTTAGGTCCAGCGCATGAAGATGAGGTTAAGAATACAGAATGCAGGAACTGATGAGCCTTTTAAAAATTCAAGCAGTTGGAGCTCTATTTTACAATTTTTTTATCGATTTTCTTTTGTCTCAATCCCCAGCCTCAGAGCCCAACTTGAAGGTGCGATCCCGATTAAAACAGAAAGTGACAGAGAGGAGAAGCAGTCCCTTACTCAGGCGGAAGGATGGAAATGTTGTCACTTCATTCAAGAAGCGAGTGTTTGAGGTGACAGGTAATTGAGGCCGGGGCAGATTTACCCTCAGAGGCAGAAGCGTGCCTGCTGCCTCTAGCATCTGAAAGTTGTCTTAAGGGGCGCCATCATTTCTGAGAAAAGCCTGTAATGAAAATACACTAAAGTTTGGTCTTTTTTCACCAGTGAGGTGGAACAGGAAATGAACAACTGGATGAACTCTGTGTTGGTTGGGTCTAAGTCAGGCAGGCCAAAGCTCATCTTAATCTCTGCAGAGTCAGGCAATGAAATTTGGAAATTCCAGTCGACTTTTTTTTAAATGAAATTGGACCAGGGAGGAGCATAGGAAAGTCTAGAAAACTCCTCTCTCTCCTTCCCCCCTGCCCCATTTCCATCTCTCCCCACTATACTTGAATGTTCATCTGGGAAATGAACTTCTCAGTGGAAGATCCAAACTTGGTTTCTTCCATACACTGACTCAGTTCCTTAATGACTCTCTGTGTTTACTGGGGCACTGGGGTGAGGGGAAGGAGAGGGAAATTTGTTAACTTTCACAGAGGGGAAAAAAAATTGCCACTTTACCCAGTCTCAGATGGATTTATTCTCATTGATTTAGCCCGTTTTTTTTTTCCTCTTCCTGGCTTTGGGGGAACCAGGTAGGGAAAACAGCCTGATATCTTCCAGAGTCCCTCCTGCCTGATAAGATCTGCTCTGAAATCAGAGAAGCTCTAGTAATTCGTGGTGAAAGGTGGATGGACAACACAAGCAGTGGGAACCCCTTAGTGTTCCTGGGACTATGAAGACCCAAGGAAGTTCCATTTGGGTCAAATCTTTTCTACTTTGAAAAACTCAGTCCGCCCTTGGCTACTTGGTTGTCTCTTTAGTTCTGTGTTGGGCCCATCCATCCCCTTTGCTTTGTGAGTGCTAAATCTTGATTATTTTCCAGCTTTGGGAGGCTGGTCTCCATTGCCCTTAGAAAACTGCTCAAAGTTCTCCACGTTAAGCCTTGTGTCTTTCACCCCATTGGTATTCTGGTTGAAGCCCAAGACCCTTTCTTAGATGTGCATTTTTAAATGTGTACAACAGTAGGCAAAGGATTTCCAAGCAAGCAATTATATTGAAATAGAGTTTCTAGAATTTAAGAAAACAAAATAAAACAAATTCATTAACCCCCAGTTAAGAGCTCCTGCTCTAAGATGACCATTGACATGGTGGGCACCTGATCTGATAGTAGAGAGGACATAAGTAGTGAGGTATGTTTTGAGGGAACACTATTGAGGACAAAAAATCACAGGAAAAGAACCCCAGGATCCTGGGTAATGTACTACAGCTAGAAGGGACCTTCAAAGCCATTTTGTCAAACCCTCATTTTACCAATGAGGAAACTAAGTCCCAATGAGGTTAAGAGACTTGCCCAGGGTCTCATAGTGGCAAAGATTTTTTTTTCAAATGAAATTTGATTTTGATTAAACTAAAACATCCATTCTAGCCTCATGGGGTGGGTCAGGGTTCTAAATTAGTGACCTTTCTTGAATGAGAGGGCATTTTAGATGAAATCCAACTGTCATTCTTAAGCATGTGCCAGATCAGCTTTACTCAACTTACTCTGGGCCACTAGTAGTCTGCCTTCAGCTGCCTTAGTGCTGCCTTCATGAATAAAAAAGCATGCTCTGAAATCCATGTTCCAACTGCTTATATATAGGGTGATTTAAAGATTTTCTAAAATTGAGTTTTCTCCTAAATCTTTCTCTAAAGTAGGGTCCCCATCCCCTTGGAATTGCTATGGTCCTCACTTTGTTTAGCAGATTTCTTGTGGTGATAGCACCAGGGCAGAATGCAGCCCAGCCCCCCACTGAGTTATCTCTGGAGTGGATCTGGTAAATGCTAAATTTATGGGGGTCAGAATAAAATGTGTTCTCTTCGGGGTCTGCTACAGTGACCTTAGAAACCTGAGACTGTTAGGCCCTTGGGATCATAAGAATCAAGATCTAGAGGTTGAAGACACCTTAGAGGCCATCTTGTCAACCCCCTTATTTTACAATGAGGAAGCTGAGGCCCAGGACAGTTACATGACTTGCTTCAGTTCCTATAGAAGTGGCAGAGCTCAGATTCAAACCTGCCTTCTCTGATTCTAAATATCAGTCTCTCTGTCCAGCCTAGCATTTTCCCGTTTTAATCTGCAGCCTTCATTGCACATCCCCCATGCTGTTGTGAGGTTAGCACCCTCGTGGGGCCATCAAGACCCGTTGGGGAACAATTTCTAATGAGTGTGCTAAAGCTTCTACCATGACTCCTGGGCTGGATTTCCTGTTTCCTGGGTCTGCATTTGTATCATAATTGTTTTGTGAGGTTATTAGATATTATTGTAGACAGGGCGCTGTACTGTGACATGCGAAGACCTGAATTACAATCTGAATAAGCCACTTAACCTCTCTCAGCTTTGTTTACCTCATCTGTAAAATGGGAGGAATCATACATAGCCTTTGGTTATTGTGCAGCTCAAATGAGATGATATCTGTAAAGTTCTTTGCAAACCTTAAAGCATTATTTAAGTACTAGAAGGTTCTTCTGTTGAAGTGAGATGGATTTCACTTTCTCTAAGCCTCACATTTACTGATCACTTTTTAGCTCCTGTTAAGGGGGCATCAAGCTACGTACATTGTGAGCCAGGATGCCAAAATTGCGCTTCTAAAATGAGAGCTTGCTGAAAGTTAAAAAAATTTGGTATATACTGAAAAATGATTGCACAAAACCATAGCCCCTATTTGGGGAAAACTTTTGCTAAAAGCTGCTAAAAGTATATCAATAATTTTCTACTGCCTCGTAAAGAGGTCCCTGGCACATGGAGAGTTTAGGATGCCAAAGAAAGACAGGAAGGTGCCCAACTGCCCATGGGAAGGTTCTACCTGCATGTGCTGTGGGGACCTCCAGCCCAACAAGTCAGAAAGGAAATTCATTCTCTTCCTCCCAAATCCAGCCCTTTTCCAAACTCCCCTATGTATCTCAGTGGCATCACCTTTTCATCTTATCCTACATTTAACCAGCACTAAAATATCATGAGAATTTCCATATACAAAATAGATGATAAATGAAGCTTGAATATGAAACTGAGAATATCTGTTCCCTTAAGGTTGCTTTTAAAGAGATGTATATATATAAAATATGTGTGTGTGTATATATATATATGTATGTATATATATATACACACACACACATATGTGCACACACACACACACACACACACACACACACACATTTGTGTCTAATGGTAGCCATTAGGCTCTGGGGGTAGGGAAAGGAGAAAAAAAAGAAATTTACATGATAACTTTATTATATATTTAAAAAGAATAACAAGTTGTACATAATAAATTTTCAGTTTCATGCGTGATCATTTTTATTATACTGTTATAAAATGCTTGTTTTATTCTATAAATTAAAAATTCAGAACTTCCTCCTTCTTCCTCACTGCGTATATATGTGTGTGTATATGTACATATATATACAGACACACACAAACATACACATATGCATACACACACATATTTCTCAGTAGTCTTCTTCCTCCTTCATCACCATTGCTACCTCCTTCTCTTCCCCAAATTAAAATTGAAAAATACATTCTATAAAATAAACCTATTCAGGTAAGATGAATGCGTTCACAATCTCTTTCTCCACCTTGAGTGTCTTATCTCCCGGGGCAGGGGAGCATATTTCAGGGCATCATCAGTCCTTCCTTCACTCAAGTTTATGACTTTGGAATTATCCTTGGCCCTTTCCTCTCCCTCCGTCCCTGGGCTCAGGCATTTGCCAGTTCTACTTAGTGTGCTTGGACAGCATTTTATTTTTTCCTCTGTCTCTCCTCCATGTACATGATTCGGGCCCTCACCACCACTTACTTGGATTATGGCCTTCCAATTGGTCTCTCTGCTTCTAGCCTTTTTCCTCTCTGATCCATCCTCCTTGCCACATTTGAATGCCTAAAACACAGCTCTGACCGTAACACTCCACTTACTGTTTCATATTCTTTGGTGGCTCCCTCTCATCTCTGGGAGAGGTCCCTGGCTAGGGATCTTTTGGAACAAGGGAGGTGGGAGAGGAAGGGAGACTTGAGGTTGGGCTTTGCTGTTGCATCTCTGTTTATGAGAGGTTTGGGAAGGGATGACAGGCAGCTCAGGTGAAGCGGCATCTCTGGATTTCCAGATTTGGAGTTAGAAGGCCTGAGTATTTATTAAATACCTACTGTATTCCAGGTATTATGGTGAAAGTTGGGATACAAGGGCCAGGAATGAAACAGCCCCTACTTATAAAGAACTTATACCCAATAGAGGGGGATGGGGACCAACCAACAAATATATATGTGTGTGTGTGTGTTTGTGTATACATGGCATGGGGCAGCAAGTACCTATAAAATAAAGACAATATAGATATAAAGTTAGCAACATATCAAATGAGATCGTCTGTGTAAGGTATTTGGAAAACTTTAAAGTGCTATCTAAGCACTGCCTATAATAATGCCAACAACTATAATTATTATGTTAGTAATTATCATGATTGTTATTTTGGGAATGTTTATAGACTGCCTCTGGTTTCACCATTAGCCCTTATTAAGACTAGCACAGTATATATTACCACGCTATGTTTGCTAAGCGCGTTATTTCCCGGTCTTCATTTCATGTAGATTTCCACATCCGTGTAAATGTAATAAACTCTATTTTAGGTTTTATTGCTTTGGGCTCAGGACTGTTGGGGGATTGACAGAGCCCAGAGCAGCTTCTCAGAGATGACTGATTGGGTTAGTGAGTTTCTGAGCTGGAGAATATTGACTGTATCAGGGGAGCACATGAACACAGAGTTTTGTCTGAGATTGGGGGTAAAGACTAAGATTGACAAGGTAGAATAATCTACTGTGATGATTTTAATCATCCTCTTTCCTCTGGGGCAAAAATGGATCGAATTTATTCTTCCCATTGAATGGAGGGCTTTGATTACTCAGGGCCAACAGTTAGAATCATTGAGGGGACACAGCAGAGTGGAGGAGAGAGAGCTGGTCCTGGGTTCAAGAAGTCCCGAGATCAAATTCTGTCTTCAGATTCTGGTTATGTGACTTTGGGCAAGTTTCTGTTGGCCTCAGTTTCTTTGAGTAAAATGAAAGTGTTATGCTTGATGGCCTTCATGGCCCCTTCTAGCTCTGAATAGGATCCTGTAGAAACTTCTATCAGCCAGAGAGTCAATTGAACTGTTCCACACCCAAGGCAACAGAAAGTGAGATAAGATGTCAAGCAGTGAATCGGGGGCTTGTATATATAGGAATGAGCTATGGCATGAGGAGACAAATAAAAATTAGGATTAACATGGTTTTTATGGACTAGAAAAGTAACAGATGTTGCCTTGGTTTCAAAAAAGGAGATCATTGGAGAAGACAAAAAAAGAAAGAAAATTATTTTTTTTCAATTAATATAAAAAGAAAAGATAGCATGAAGAATCTTTTTATCATTTTATTTCAAAATATTAATTTATGTAAATGTTTCATTGTATTTTCCTGAAAAATATTTGTTAATCTAGAAGTTAAATAGTGAATAGAGATTAGGTGTGGTGAGAATGATCCACTGGAGGAGGAGATAACAAACCATTCCAATATCTTTGCCAAGAAAACTCTGTGGCACGCTGTGGTCCACAGGCTCACAAAGAGTGGGACATGGCGGAATGACCCAGTGACAACCATGGTAGTAACAGTGCCTTGGGTGAATGGACTAGAGGAGGTTTTGATTGATTTTTCTTCGGTTGTCTTTCTTAGGACTGAGGGTGACTTGGAAAATTTCTTGTGTGTCAGGAACTTTACTGTTCCCTTCTTTTTTTTTAATTTAAATTTATTTATTTAACATATTTAGTTTTCAGCATTGATTTTCACAAGAGTTAGAATTACAAATTTTCTCCCCATTTCTACCCTCCCCCACCACTCCAAGATGGCGTATAATCTGGTTGCCCTGTTCCCCAGTCAGCCCTCCCCTCTGTCACCCCACTCCCCTCCCCTCCCTTTTTCCATTCCTTTCTTGTAGGGCAAGATAAATTTCTACGCCCCATTGCCTGTGTATCTTATTTTCTAGTTGCATGCAAAATTTTTTTGTTTTTGTTTTTGAACATCTGTTTTTAAAACTTTGAGTTCCAAATTCTCTCCCCTCTTCCCTTCCCACTCACCCTCCCTAAGAAGTCAAGCAATTCAACATAGGCCACATGTGTATCATTATGTATAACCCTTCCACAATACTCATGTTGTGAAAGACTAACTATATTTTGCTCCTTCCCAACCCATCCCCCTTTATTGAATTCTGGAGGCTCAGGGCCCCCGTCCTTATCAGTTATGATGAAGAGGGCTGATGTAATGGTTTATCATCCTCAGTGTCTCCAGACATTTACTGAGCTGGCACAGGTTTTATGGCACCTCAGCTTCTGAGGTCTAACTCATTCTTTTCCTAGCAGCCACACCCGCAGACTTTCTTCTTTTTGGAAATGAATGGAAATGAATCGATTTAAAGTCCGAGACCAGGCTGGGGCAGACCATGAGTGGTGACTTCTAAAATAACCCCACTAGATTTGAGATAAGGTCAAGAAAGAAAACATCCACATCATTAAAAAGTAAGGATTGGTGACAGTAGCAGTCTGGATGTTGGCAAGGTGGTGGCTGGCTTTGGACTCAGGAAAACCTGGGTTCAAGTCCTGTTTCTGCCACATTCTGGCTATGGGGCAATCACACATCACACATCCTGGGCCAGTCACCTTGTCTCTCTCCTAGGCTCTCTTCATCGCCCCAGACAGCTAGGGCTGACTTCCATTGATAGAGGGAATCTCCACACTAGGAGATCACACTGATAGAGTGACAGGTCCAAAACAATTAGTTGGCGTAGTAGACAAAATGGCTAAACAAAAGATGCTGGCATTTATTGCCCAGTCCATGAGTTCAACTGAATCTTTCACTGATGAGTTAAAATGGGTCCATTGTGGAAAAGTAGAAGGGGCCACCTTGAGTGGTAATGGGCTTCCCCTCATTCCACCAATTCAGGTGTAGCAAAGGCCAGATAATGTGCCCTTGTTGGGCATGATGTGGAGGCAGTTGTTTTTAGGTCTGGTTGGATGTGATGGTAACATAGGCTCTTTCAAAGTGTAATTCTGTGACTTTATCAATAGAGAGCAATGGGCCAATGTGATCTTGTAGCCTCCAGAGCCCTTCTGATGTTGGTGAAGGTACCTTTTCTCTGCTTCTGACTCCCCTCCCCCCCCATTCCCCTATAGTGTAGTTAATGTTTGACGCCAGGAGAATCTGGAGCCTCTGAAAGGCTCCGATGAGCTTGTGAAGCTGTCGGTTCCTTCTCTGACCAAGACATCTGTAGAATAGGTCTTTGCATCTTTTGGGTATCCCTGATGAAGAAGAGTGAGCAGCAGAAGCCTTTGGCACTAGAATCTGCCACCATAGGCATAATGGTGGGCCTCATGGACAGATGCAGTGTTTTCATGACCTTCATGAGGGCTCTGTCTCTATCATTTTTATCTCTTGCACTAACAGGAGAGAGTAAAGCCAAATAAACATCTTTTCTTTTGTCATATCCAGAGCTCTGTGAGAAATGATCTGCCAGGGCCACTTATCTTTTCTTGAATTGCCTTGGGACTCATTTTGGGGTCATCACCCTCCATTGGGGAAATGATACACTGGTGTGATTGAGGGACAGTGTAGTCCAATATAAAGAATCTTGTATTGGGGCCCATGGGGTGCTATGTTCAATTCTTGACCCTACCATGTGACCTGGAGCAATCTACTTAACTTTTGTGGAACTAAATGACATCTATAGACCCTTCAGACCTTAAAGCTGTGAACCAAAGCCCTTATGAAAATCGGAATCATCTTCAGAGGCACCATGGCTGGCTGTGAACCTAGGCAATTGATAGTTGGGGCCCCAATGAGTCCTCCTCAGTGACTTCACTTTTCCTTCTGCCTTTCAGAGTCCTCAGTCAGCAGCAGCTCTCCTGGGTCTGGCCCTAGCTCACCCAGCAATGGACCTGCCACCAACATGGCAGAAAGCAGTGAGACATTGCTTGCACCACCTGCTCCACACCCAGAGGTAAGCTTGGTCTGCCAAGTGTGAATTGGCTCCAAACCAACATTGTCTTCCTGATTGCCATACCTACCTTTGCTAAGGGAGGTTTTCAGAGGATTAAATTGAATTCAGCAATCATCACAGTGTGACACATAGGTTCCAGGAAATGTGTTAGATGCTGGGAAGCTAGAGACAAAAGACAAACAGTCCCTGTCCTCAGGAGGTGAATGCAGAGTGCATTCCATTCCTGGGGGACAGCCTGGGCAAAGACAGAGAGGTGGGAGATAAAACATCCTAGATGGTGACAAGTAGCAAATGGAATGGAGAATGGAGGCAGAATCCACAATTCATCTGATTGGGAGCCCAGTGCCACTGAGCTGAAAGACGTGGTTTCTATTGGCCACTCTGGTGACAAGATTGTCATCTGGCAATGACCAGCCTTTTGGTGGTCAAATGGCCCTGTCTCCAGGAAGCCTGTCCTGATCCTGCCAAGTGCTAGGGCCTCCCCTCTGCTGAGCAGCTCCCATTTATCCTGTATTTCATTTTCTTTGTACATAGTTGTTTGCTTGTTAGCCTCTCCATTAGAAGGCAAGCTCCTTGGGGTAGGGCCTGTCCTTTGGCTTTCTTTGTTTCCTCAGAGCTTAGCAGAGTTTCTGCCACATAGTAGGCACTCAATAAATGCTTACTGACTGACTAACTGATGTCACTTAGGCTTGGCCTTAAATGAGATGATGTTAGGACCCATTGTTGTACCAGTTTATGACTCCAGGCTCACCTCTAGGTTATGACAAATAAAAGTTTTGGAGAACTATTTAGCAAAGATTCATATTTCTTATCCAAAGAAAGTGTATTCACAGAGCATTTTTGTCATTCAGTCATGTCAATTGTGTCTGACCCTTCGTGACCCCATAGCCTGGGAGTAGGGAACTTATGGCCTTGAGGCCGCAAGTGCCCCACCCCTGTCACAGCCCCTCACCTTATCACTCTGAGGAGAGAGCCTGTGTCATATCTGTTCCTTAGTACCAAGACTAGCCAAGAGGCACACGGTTTGTTTACTGTTTTCAAAACTCATATTTCTTTGACATCCCTAGGTGATGTTGCAAATGAGAACACAGGAAAGAAACCTTAGAATCTGGAGAGTTGATGGGGAATGTGAAATCTGTGGAGTAGAATTGTAGGATTGGAAGAGTGAGAGGCAATGTTAGTGAATGACGTTTGGGACAGAAATGGTCTGAAAAATGGCAGACGTTGACTAGATGAATCCTTTCCATTGGTAAACAATCTTTTCCTTGATATTGGTTGGGCTGGCATTGGTGCTGAATAGGGGTCCCTCAGTATGAGGCAATTCCTACATGCTGTTGGTGGGACATTTTGGAAGAGAAAACAAAGTTTCTCATTAACTCATCTAAAAGTGTGGAGTAGTGTTTGGAGAGTCGGCCCCAAGGGCAGGAATATGTGGGTTCTCCAACACATATTGGCTGTGTGACTTTAGGCGAGTCATAGAACCAACTGCCCCAAGCAACCCTTGAAAAGTACAAGTGGCAAAGCAGGGGACGATGTGTATCTGTAAAGTTCCCTAAACCAATGGAAACTCATGTCTGGTTTATGAACTCCTGTCTATTCCTATCTCCAAAAATAATCCTTCAGACTCAGTTGTATAGTATAGTAGAAAGAACATTAGACTCTGGGAATCAGTCCCAAGCTTACCACTAAATAGCTGTATAATTGGATCTCTTGGGGTCTTAATTTCCTAATCTACATGATGGGGGTATGGGTCTAGATCCATTCCAATCCTGTCACTAAATGATTAAGATTTGAATAGGTAAGTTCTTGTTAGAGGTTTGACATATTTTCCAAACAGAAAAGAAGGATGACGTAGCATCTTTAACATCACAGTGACTGGCCTGTAAGCAGGGGACAGTCCTGCCCCCATCCCCCACCTGTGATTTGAAAGATGAGGAATGGTACAGAGGAGGTTAAAGGGCTGGCAGAGATGTTTTACAGGGTTGTAATGGCAGGGAAGGGAGGAAGAAAAACAGCTCTGATTCACCCCAAGAGAGGCAAGGTTTCTCTCTCACACAACCTCGTGTGATTTTAATATAGTTCAGGGCTAATGGCGTCAGGAAAAAGGTCATTAGGTTGTAGGAGAAGGAGCAAAACCCAAAGAGAACACTAGTGATCTCGGACATAAATTTGAGAAGTGTTCCAAACTGGCCAAAAAAGGGAAAAAATAAAACTTGCCCAAATACCAGAGGCATTAGGTCCTTGCTGTCTTTACCTCATGCGGTGATGGAGTCTCTGGGCTGGGAAGGGCCTTGGAGACATTCTCATCAAAGCCCCTTATTTTAAGGATGAGGAAACTGAGGCCCAGAGGCTTTTCCTTTCTAGAATAACAGTGGTACTGGCAGTACCTTCTGGCCTGTGGATCAAGTGTGACCTCACCCCATATTCCTGAAGGTTTGGTACTTCCTCTGAGGCTCACACTGAGACTGGAACAAATATGGGAAGGGATCTTGCCTTTCTTTTCTAAATGAGAAAGCTAGGCATTAAAACTAACTTTTTGGAGATCCCAAAATTAGCTCTTTGCATAGTTAAGAGTGGAAGCCGGGTTTCCTGAGCCCCAATATCGTCTCCTGTTTGACTATGCCTTGCAACCTGTTAATTTAAATAGTAATGTCTTTTGTGACTTCTAAGAGGAAGCTAGGTGGTGTGGTGGGTAGTGCTCTGGATCTGGAATCAGGAAGAGCTGGGTTCAAATCCAGCCTCAGGGGTTATTAGTTGTATGGCTCCGAGCCAGTCCCTTGACCTGTGACTGCCTCAATTTCCTCATCTGGAAAATGGGGATAAATATAGCATCTGCTTCCCAGAACTGTTGTGAAGGTCAGATAAATATTTGTAAAATATATTCCAAACCTTAACGTGCTGTATCGATGTTATTATTGAATAGCGTTTTATCATCCAATAAAAGGTACTTTATTTATACATCGTTGTGATTTCATCCTAACATTAAACAATGTGAGTGGCAGAACTGCAGTCTAGTCCTTTCCCTTAAACTTTTGGATAATTAATTTACGATAACAGCTCCCGTTTATAGAGTGCATGGAGGCGTCTTGGTAGTGCCAGGCTGACCTGAATTTGACTGCTGCCTTACACACTTACTGCGTGACACTGGTCAAATCGCCTAACCTCGTATGTATAAAGCACAATTTTCATAACCATTGTGGAGGGCACCGTCACGTTGCCTTCCTCACCTGGAAAATGGCATAATAAAGGGACCTTCTTCCCAGGGCTGGTGTCTATGTAGCATGCCTGCAGACTCCAAGCACTAGATCTACTGTTTCTGTCCTTATTTTCAGTTTTGCACAGCATCGTCTTTAGGAGACCCTGGTAGTGATGTGAGGTATGGCCCCCATTTCGGAGATAAAGAAGCTGAGATTCTGAGAGGTCTGTCTCTTACCCACAGTCACTCAAACCCAGATCTCCCGCCTCGCAAGGGTACCTGACAGTGCTTTCCACAGTGGTCATGAGAATTGTGCTTTATAAATATGAAGGTGTTATATAAGTGTGAGTTTTATTGTTAGAATAATTGTTTAAGTGACCGTTGTTATCATCTATACTCAGAAATCCATGCCCAAAGGGGTGAGTGACTTCCCTGAGGTTGTCGCAGGGCCACGATTAGCTCACAGGTCTCCTAATGCTGAGGACAATGTGTTTCCTTTAGATCACATGTTCTGTTTCTCAATTTCATTTTATCTTGAGCACATTTTAATTTTTGCCTAGAAACTATGTTATTCTGAGCAGTTCACATAGGCTCTCAGTAACACAATTGGCTTCTTGTTAGAATGATTGATTTTCACGTGACTCACCCAGGAAGTAGCATTGATGTGTTATATACAGTTGCGGCCCCATCTCGTCTTCAGGTATGTCTCCATTTTGCATAGTTAAGGCTGCCTTGAATGGCATCTCAGTAATTTCCAGGGCTCTTGGGAGCCAGAGGATAGTATAAGGAGAGGAACTTGGGATTTGCAGTCAGAGAATCTGAACCTGAGTCCTGGTTCCGCCATACTCTCACAGTGACCTTGGACAAGTCAGTCACCTCTGTTGTCCAGTTGAACTTGATGGTCTCTAACATCAGTCAATCAATCATTAAGAACCAACTACTGGCTAGGCATTCATTGGACAAGACATGGCAAAGGAAGCAGCCCCTCCTTACCAGGGACTCACATTCTACTGGAGTTAAAACAAGGATATATATGTACACACACACACACACACACACACACACACACACATATACACATATATATACATATACACATATATATGTACATACATATACATACACATGTGTGCATATGTATTGTATGTGTATATATCTACCTACATATATGTATATGTTTACACACACACACACACACACACACACACACACACCATCAGTTGATGGCCCTCAGAGTCACATTCACCATGGTGCCTGGTACACAGATAGAAAACCATTCATTAAATGACTTGAGCTGAACTTCTGCCTTTGACACATACTGACTGTGGCATTTATGGGGATTATATTACTCCTTAGGGCATCAAGTAACTCAAGACTCTAAATTGCCAATTTGCAAAGCCCCTCCCCCCTTTAAAAAAAGTGATTTTGCTATTCAGAACTATGAACTGAATAATTATGGATATAGCTTTTTCTTCTGTGTGTATTTCCATAAATAGAGACATGCACACACATCAAAATAGCTGATTAACACAAACCATTGCAGGGGGAAAAGAAATGTGCTAAAGAGAAAAACAAATATATAGAAAAGGAAATAGTTTTTGCTTGTTATTGTCAACACTTTTGTTGTTTAGTTTAACCAAGCAAAATAAATGCCGCCAGTTGCATATATACAGTTGAAGGGTTTTTTTGGTTACATTTAGTTTTTTTTCAATCAACAAAACTCTACCTTCTGTTCCCCCCAAACCCTTTCCCCATTGAGAACAACGGAAAAACAAAGCTCTTGGTACAAACTTGGATAGTCAAGCAAACCAAGGGTCTGCATTGGCCATTAAGCTTCAAACAACAATGAAGAGCACCAATGGAATACAGAATGTTGGAAGAGGTTGATGGTAAAGTATCAGCCTGCCTCCAGGGAGTTGAGAGAGTTCCTATTTCCCTAAGGATAATGGTGCAATCAATGAACCTATACATCCTCTGCAGAGTGGGATGGTCTTTATTTGCTTTAAGAACTCAGATTCCTTTGTAATTATTGGGCCCCAGTACAGCTTCAGGCTTCATGGTGCATCCCCATTGTTGGGCTGAGGATTATTGCAGATTGTGTATCTTGTACATGACTCACATTTAGAGATGCAACTTTAACATGGGATGATGGCCCCATACTTTGGGAGGACTAGTTTCCGTCATGATCTTTGCCCTTGTAGGTGAATCAAAAATCAAATGCATTAAAAAGTTCGACTTGAAATCACACTCACAAATCCCCATAAGCACCTGCAAGGTCACTGGGTGGCTGGGTGCCCTTCCTTACTGGCTAGAGGGATCCTTTCAGATGGGCCCCAGCTCTACTAATGGCTTCCCATGTTCTAGCATCACCGCGCCTTCTAGTGCTTCCCCTGCACCCACCATCCCTGAAAATACCAGAAGGAAATGTGATTTAGCCAGATTTGACTTGGGGGAGGTATTTCTCCAGGTCAGTGGCAGGACTTTCACCCCCAAAGCTGGGATGACTGGATCAGTCACAAGCCTGGTGTCCCTTATAATGAATTAATTGTGTGTGTGAACTGTGATCCGAGAGGCCAGGTGCGGGGACCTCTGGACTGAGTAGTAGCCTCTCAGTGGCCCAGAACAAGAAATGGCTCCCTGATGGCTAACATGTGGGTTTTACCTTGTTGCCTTCAGCAGAGGACAGGCACATAAGTCATCCAGGATGAATGAGAAGAAAACAGAGAGCTCAAACAAAGCCTGGTTAGCAGAAGTAATTCTTATACTACTTTTTTTTTTAAATCTCTGTAGAGGAGGGAACAGTGAATAAATGGAAATATACCAAGAATGGGCATGATTACTACAAAGGACTACTAGGTTTAATAGGATTGCCCTGTACTGAATGGAATTCTCCTTAGCCTGGATAAATACATTCAAAATACGGTTTACGTGATCAAAATTGATTGACTTAGCTCATTTAAGGATGTAGTAAATGTGTGTTTCCCTGAACACCAAAGATTATACGCTTCAACAAAACAGCCACCCACTTGCTGCCCTGCTTAGCTGGGGGCTCTGCTGAGACCACACAGGACACTTTGAGATCTTGAACCTTTTCATCTCTTGTCTTCTCTAATGGGATTCCTCCCAACTGATAATTCTTGTGCCCTCATTCCTAATGATTACCAAATTCTCACCTCCTCTTACATTCCCCATCCCATTGCTATGGAATTCCCCATCTGCCAAGGCACAAATCTCTTTCCCCAACTCCTCCTTTTGGCTCCCTTGTTCCCATCCTTAATGCCTTCCCCCACCCCATTGCTTTGTCCTGCTCCATGTCTGGCTGCTCCTTCCCTTTTGCCCTGTGGAACTCTCACTATACAGTCAACAAACTTCATTTCATTTTTGGCTTCCCCTCATCTTCTGGAATTTGGACATGGCTGCAGAAATTGAGACAGACATAGGTTAAAGTGACTGGCCCAGGATCACACAATCAATGAGTGTCCACAGTGGGTTTGACTCAGGCCTTCTTCATTCCAAAATCCATGCTGTAGCCATGCTACTCAAATTATCCCTCTGGTGAGGCATCTTGACCTCTCTGGTTACTGTCTTGTGGAAGGTCTGGGCATGGGGGTTCAAACATTTTTCCATGGATATCAACACTACAATTCTGGCATTTTGGTTGCACTTTCTTTCATATTTATTTTAACAGTAGCCAAACAGCTGGTTTATTTCTAGCTGAACATTAGCTTCTGGCCCTCCACTGCTTTTTATTTAATCATATTTTCCCTTAGCAGATACACAAGTACAAAAGTTCCTAATAATAAGGTTAAGCATGCTAGAATCACCCCAAATGTCACCAGCTTTGCCCTGCTCTTGTCTGACTCATTTTCCTGTTGTTACATAATCACTGTTGTGACATTTGCAGAAAGTACTGTGCTCCCTCTTGAGTAGGTAGAGAGCCAGCCGTGGCTGAAGTGACAGGAAATAAAGCACTTTTGGGGGGATGTTGGAGATGAAGGTTGCCATGAGACAAGAACCATTTACCCAGAATAGAGTGAGTCAACCTTGTCAAACAATATTGTTAATGAAATGGTGATTTTTAAAGGTTCATACTCAAGTATTGCCAGGCAGGTTGGTACCTCAACTTTGATATGCTATGTGTATGATTTTGAGGTTCAGTGTTGGAGGAAATATAAAATTTAAAAAATCTTCACGATTTCCTTTGTATTAGGTGGGGATTTTAGTTGTTCCTAGAGTCATATGAGTGAGGCTTAGATGAGAAGTAGCACAATGATCTTCATTAAAGTAATCATTATTCTCATATTACAGTCGAGGAATACAGAGTCTCCAAGATGGCAAGTGAAGTGGCCAGGGTAGTGAAAGCCGTGGGAGATAGATTAACCTTTTCTTCCCATTTCTACATGGACAAACTGAGCTTGAATATTACTGACTTTTTATGGTCCAAAAGAAGTTGAGGCTGGAATCCAGAACTTCCCTCAAATTCTGGGGGGCCGTAGATAGTCATAGGTACATGGAGTTGGAAGGGGACTTGGGACCAAACCTCTCATTTTACGCCTGAGATCACTGAGGTTCAGCAGGTTGATGTGGATGGCCTAAGGTCACATGACAAGCCAGTGGCAGAACCCAGACTAGAAATCTGGATGGTGGTTCCAGCTCTCCACTCTAGAACACATCTGCCCTATGTGCTAAAAAAGCATTTCACAAAAAATAGGCTCATGTAATCTCTCTGTGCTATTTCTGTCTCTTCTTCTTTGCAAGTTCAACATTTCACAACTAAAGCTCTGAATGTGTCATTTCCCCAGGGTTTAGAAATGTGGTTCTACTTATCTTCATATGGATATTTTCGCAATTCTCATTGATCCTGGCCTCATGTCCTGTGTTTAGTAGCAAAATATACAACTGCTAGCAGTTTGAGTTGTTGGGTTTATAGATTAGTGATGGTCACCCTTTTTTTTTGTTCCATTTTTCTTATAGAGATACTCTGGCCAGGGAATTGCTGTAACTAATAAAATAAACAAAATTTAGGAAGATTGAGGTCACTAGTTAGTTGTCTAAAGTAGCCCAATAACAAACAATTCTAGTCTCTCAGATGAGACTGAGAGAGGAAAATGAGAAAATCAGTAGACCTTTATTTACCTGCTCTTTATGAACTTCAGGGATATCCAATTTCAGTTCTTCTAGATCTTTATAGTCTTATATTACAGCACTCTCTCTCTCTGGGTTACTATCTTGGCCTACATTTCAATTGGTATGGTGGTTCCTTAGAGAGCAGCTGGATACTTTTTTCTTCAGGATTTTAGAGATAATCCTGAAGGGTGAGGATTTATAATAATATAGCACTTGAGCCCACATCAGGTGTATTCTCCTACTGCCAATTAACCAGGTGATAACAATTTTTATGAAGAGATGTTTGCTGAAAAGGTATAACAAGGACAAAATTTAGAAAACTATTCCCCAAACCTAGGCTGCACTCTCCCCTCTGAAGTCCTCATTCCCAAGGAGAATGAGTTTAGACAGAGTACAAAGATAGTCATGCTCATGTTTACAAAAGAGAAACACATGGACCCTGGGAGATACCTTCAAATGACTGTCCCTGGCAGTTATTATTCCCCCTCAATGAGTCTCTAACGAAGTTCACTTCTTGCTGTGTCATTACCATCTGGGGAGTTATTCTCTTCAGCTAAGCTAGCTCCTTACAGGACTCAGTATCTTAACTGATGGATCATTCAGCTGCTGGGCTGTTTCAAGCCAGTTGTTCCTCAGAGCTGGCTTCTCACACTGTATTTGGCTACTACCATGACTAACTCTGGAATCTTGTGTATATGTACTCAGTTCTGTCCCCTCTGCTCACCAGAAACCTCTTCAGCAATATATGGCTCTGGCCTCTCAGTTGCTTGTAGCTAAAAAGGCTCACCAAGACTCTACATACTGGATTGACAGGAGGCAATGATAGTTGCATACGTATGATCTTTATGACTCACCAGAAGGGCAGATCGTGTGTTTCTAAGGCAAGAGTTCTTAATCAGAAGTCTATAGCCCATCAAGGGGTTAAGAAGTGGATTTAAGAGAAATCATGAATTTGAATGGGGAAAAAATACACCTTTATTTTCAGTAACCTCTTATTGAATTTTAGTAGTTCCTTTGATTATGAATGTGGACAGCGAAAATTATTCTGAAAAGTGGTCCATAGGTTTTTTTGGCCTGCCAAAAACGTCCATGACACAAACATACATACAGATGTTGAGACACCCTGTTCTAAGTAGTTGGCCCTCATTGCAATAGGATCATGGATTTAAATCTGGAAGGTACCTTTGCCGGCATCAAGCTCATTCTTACTCCACCCAGGAAGAAATCTAGACAGAGAGATGGAAAGTGACTCTTCTAGAGTCTTTTAAAATTGTATCCTCCAAATTTAATATTGTGATGAGCCTCTCTCTTTGCATTCAACAGAACTAGTCAACCAGTCAATCAATGTATTTATTATTCACCTACTATGTGCCAGGCTTTGGACTTGGTGCTGGGAATAAAAAACCTGGAAGGAAAAACAATTACTACTCATGGGAAACTTTCATTCTAATGGGGAAGACAACAAGTACTTGACTAGCTATAGAAAGAATAAATCCTAAGAGAAGAAATACAAATAAATCTGGGGTTGTTAAATGGCAGGGCAGCAGCAGTTGGGGACAATGGGAAAGGTTTCATGTAGAAGTGTTACTTGAAGGAAGAGAAGGAGCCAGTGAAGCAGAGGTGAGCAACAACAGATGCATTCCAGGTGTGGACACAGTGCCAGTGCATGGAGATGAGAGACAGAGGGTCATATGGGAGGAGCAGAGACAAGGGCAGTTTGGCTGATGGGGTGAAGGGGGGTGTTGTACAATGAGATGGACACAGGTTAGGGTCATGTTATGAGGGACTTTAAAAGCTAAACAGTGGAATTTGTATTTTATCCTGGACGCAGCAGGAAGCTATTCTTGTTGACTGAGTAGAGGACAAGATGGTCAGACCTGAGCTTAAGGAAAATCACTTTGGGCAGCACCTGGTCATCTGGTGATATCCACATGGAGCATCCTGTTTCTCAGAGTTTGTCTTGCTTATTATCACTTGGATAAGCTGAGCTTTGCTATATAGCCTTGGTGAGCCCAGGATCATCTGCCATGATGAGGACAGTGACTATACAGTACTGGCATGACCAGAGGATAACTAAAACGTTAAGTTAAGTACTTATACAGTATCTATTATCAATTAGAAAGAACATAGCATAGTGGATATGGCATATTGGATTTCAAGTCAAAGAGGTTGGGGAAGAGGTTGCCTTGGCAAGAGCGTGGCATCTCCTTATATAAGAGACAAAGCCTTATTTGCTCCGTGGTGGGTAGTGATATTGTTGTGTGTAGAGAAAAGTATGTGTATAGCCACTATGTTATTCTTGATTTCTTCCCTTGAAAGTAGCCTGGCAGACTCTCACTTGGAAAGATGATACGGATATTTTGTAATAAAGAATTTTCAGAGAGTTCAACTGCTCCCCTCAATCCCTGTCCGATCTACCCAATTAGTTTAAGTGAAAATGTTTTGCTGCATTTATAAATTTACATTATAGAGTAAGAGATTTTGAAATGTATGGGGACCTAGAGACCATTTAGTCCAGCCATGTCATTGACCAAATTAGGAAACTGAGACATAGAGCTTATGTGATTCAGTAAAGATCACAAGTATCATTAAAAAGAAGAGAGAATTGGTTACATTTTATACTTTTCATAGAATTGTAATGTTGGACAATAAACTTACATGGAGAATGGAAACAGAAGAGAAGGGACTGTGGCGAACAGAACGGTTTCATTTTGGGGAGTTTTATATGTGCCTCAAGGATTTGGGGTCATATGACCACTGCCCATGGCAAATTTCTCAGCCGTGGGTAGCAGGACTGTCCTACCAACAAGACAAGGGGAGTATTTGCTCTTCCCAATTAGGAAAACCAATGCTCTTAATTGATTTGAGTTTATTTTAAAAAATTAAACTAGTATTCATTGCCAAGGGTACAGTTAAGGAAACAAGCTTTTCCACTTTTGTACTTTCATCTTTATTATTCAGGTGATTATTTTGCATCTTGAATTCAGATTGAGGAATTCAGTAAGGACAAAAAGCGGGGAGTTTTTTTTCTGGTGAAGAAATACAGAGAAAGGCAAGGAGCTGGTACTAAACATCAGTGTGCCTGCTTACTTCCAGATAACCTTAGTATGCAGTGCCCCCCATTCTCCACTAATACCAAGAGCACAGTCTTTTCTAGACACACTACTAAAAGTTTTATTCTTGTAAAATTACGCAATGTCATCAGGCTGTTGTAAAGTTAATGATGGTGTTGATGTTGGAACCAAAAAAATGTTGAATATTTTGTGCCAGTCTGTCTGGCTTTCCTTGTAATTCATAAATGAGGAGTATCTTGTTCTTAAAAAGAAGCTTAGCGCTATCATTAAGTGCCTCCAAGATGCCAGCACAGAATCCCACATGGGACCTTTCATGGTTATTGTCTCAAGGGTAGGTCTCATCTGCAAACAAACTGTATGAGCAAGGTTATGTTTTGGAATAACATCCTGTGTTGGGAGCTGCATCAGTCTTCAGTGACATTCAGAGCTTGCATTGTGCTGATGTGAGACCCTTCCCCCAGTTAATTGATATCCCAGGTCTGTCCAGGGGAAAATCTACAGCTCCCCACAACATGCTTGACAAGTTATTATATTTACTTTAGGCTGAGTCGGTGTGTGCCGCCGCCCTCTTGAAGGTGGTCCATTATTGGAGTCCCATATGCTTTTTGTTTGGGAAGAAAGCAGTCCTTGGGCCTATGGTTACATGTAGTATTCTCTTTCAGGGATGTGGGTCCCTGGGGGACGATATCATGCCACAGTTCCCAAGTCGAGTCAGACCTTTGTAACTCTCATTGTGTAAAAGTTCTGGGAGGGAAGCAAGAATTAAACAGAAAATGGAATTTAAGGAACCATAGTAGGCCCCATGTGGGAAAACAGGACTCTGAGCAATGATTTCGAAAGGTATTTTGTCATCATAAGCCCTGTGATACATGGCCATTCAGGGCTTATTGTTAGACATGAAGCTCTGATGGCAGGGGGATTCCTGAACATTCATCAGTGTCTTTCCTTTCTACATGTGTGTGTATGTGTATTAAAAGAATTGCCCTCTTTATAAATGTTCTGTAGAATTTCAAGCAAAAACATGCCCATCCTTTTGAATCTTTTCTTGAGTCTTTGAGTCTTTTCTTGAACCAGACTTAGAGCAAATCAGTCTTCCCAGAGAAGTAGTGAAGAAATAGTGGACAGAGTCATGAACCACAGAGTCGAGGAGAATGGAGTTCAAATCCCAGCTCTGATTCTTTTTGGCTGTATGACTGTTGGCTTGGTGGACCCAACCAATCCATGGAGATCCCACCTCCTAGGGTTGTGGTGAAACCCCAGGGAGAGAATATATGTAAAGAGCTTTGTAAACTTCCTAGCATTGTAGAGATAGATGTCTGCTCTGGTTGCTGATACTGTTGTGACTCCATGTACAGAGCAGCATTGGATAGGTGACCTCTAACTAAGGTATCTAAAGTTGCACTGTGAAATCAAGTTCCTTTCCCTGCCCTTTGCCATTTTCCACCAAGGCCCAGTGGTTATCTGCTCTCCACACTGCTGTGCACCATCTAGCTCCTGCCCTGGGTCTCTAGGCTTGCGATTGCTGAGAATTCTCTATATTTAGTCAATTTCCAGCCCAGGAGGATGCATTCCAATCATTTCCCTGCCATGTTAGTGGGCATATTAACTGCCCTCCACCTCCATGTACCTGCCAACACTTTCTACATCTTTTTCTGGGAACACTAACCAAGACAACTCTACCATTCCTGGAAAAAATTGTCAATCAGTCAATATTTATTCAGTCTACTATGTGTCATGAACTATCACAGATTTCTCTAGGACTTCAGTCACCATCCCTAGGACTTCCTGGACCACTACTTCCTGATGAACATCATCTTCCCCTGCTGGAATGTGAACTCCTTTAGGGCAGGGAATGTCTTGTATTTTTGTATTTTTATCCCTCATACTTCAGACATTGCTTTTCCCCCCATTCATTTACAATTTTAAAAGGGCCATATACCCTGAACACCTATAATTTAAGGTAGCCACTTTGTCTTGTTTAGAGAATGGTGTGATGAAAAGGCCACTGAGCTGGGAAGACACAAGAGATACCTGAGCTCAAACCCCACACATGACACTGCTTTAGCTGTGTGCCTGGGGACAGTCATGACCTCATGAGATAGTCTTTTCTTCTGTAAAAGTGGAGATAGCACCCCCCTCAAGGGAGTGCTGGACGACTTCCCTGAGAAAGTTTCTCTTATAGCCCTTATCATCTTAAAGTGTTACATGAATGCCAGGAGTGATTGGGGAGTTTCATAGAAAGAAGGATGCTAGATAAAGGGAATGGTAACAAGGAGTAGAATCTTTCCAGAAGGCGCAGTAGAGTAAGGACGTATGTGGTCAGTATGGAGCGTTCATGATGAAGCCATCAGGCTCTGTAGAAGTGCCATCCTCTTTCTGACCTGGCCCTGGTAACTTCAGGACTATACAGATGAAAACGCAATTCGGGAGGCATTTATCAAGGAGGTACTGAGGAATCAAAGGCAAAGCAAAACCACTTCTTTCTCTCAAATAATTTGCAGTCTGTTTGGGAGAGGGGGAACACCAGGTGATGCAGTGGACAGAGCACTGAACCTGGAGTCAGGAAGACCTGAATTCAAATCCAGCCATTGACATTTATTAGCTGTATGACCATGGGCAAGTTCCTTAACTTCTCAGCCTCATTTTCCTCATCTGTAAAAAGGAGGTGATGATAGCACCTCCCTCATAGGGTTGTTGTGAGGGTCAACTGCAAATTTGTGAATAGAATATGAATTTTAGCTACTACTACTACTATTTTATTTCTCTATATTTATAGATAGCAAAGCCAAAATAAAGTAGATGCCAATTAGTTTCAGGGGTGCAGGCAGAAATACTATTTGGAGGATCTGGAAATAGGAAGAAGCAGAGAAGGTGACACATTGAGGGGAGCCAGGCATTCCAAGAGGCAGAGCTGAGGAGGGAGGGTACTGCAGGAATGGGGGACAGTTCACGCAGTGAAGCATGGAGACGGGAAATGGAATGCTGTGTATGGGCGGGGAGAGTATGCCAGCTTGGCTGAGACAGATTGTGTTAGGGGCACTAATGTGAGGTCAGTCAGGGAGTAGTCTGGAGACAGATGGTGGAGGGACTTATGGGCCAAATAGAGGAATTTGTATTTTACCCCACAGGTGTTTGGGAGCTTCTGGAGCAGGGTGTTGACATGGTGATAGCTCCTTTTAGGGATTTCATTTGGACAGTTGTGTTGAGGATAGACCAGAGAGGAGGATATAGGGTGGCCATTTAGGAAGTTATTGCAGTAAGCTAGGTGAGGGTGGTAGAGGGGCTGACAATCAGTACTATCAAGTGGATTCAACACATTATTTGCCATATTACATTCATAAAAAAATTTATCATTAATAATCACTCTTTATGCCAGGTATGAAAAGCTGCTTCAACATGAGAAAACCTATCAACATAATACAACATGTAATTTCTTTAAAGTATAAAAACTTTGGATAATAATATCGATACATGCTAAAAATGCCTTTCATAACATTGAACCTTGAGATGTTTTACTTCCTCACAATAAACACACATAGTTTTAACAAAAATTCAGTACTATAGGCAAGTGTGAATAATTAGAAGGTTTCCCATTAAAGGCAGTTACAAAACAAATGTATCCACACTGGTATCTTTTATACAGAATTAGAAATGCAGTAATATAAGTAAGACAGAAAAATGTTAGATGTAACTATTAGATTGATTAACATTAAAAATGAAGAGGTTAAAATAAAATTGCATGATTTTTGCCGATGATGCGATAGGAAGTTTCTAAAAACTTACCATTTCAAAACGCGAAGATTGAAGGCAAAAGGAAAAGGAGAGAGCAGAGGATAAGATGGATAATGTCATGGAAGCAGCAAACCTGAACTTGGACAGGCAGAGCTAGTAGAGGGTAAAAGGGCCTGGCCGTGAGGTCATGGAAAGTCAGACAGGACTGATTGACTGAATAACAGCAGCGACAAATTAATAGAGATGATAAATGAATTCAAAAATTTCAGAGGATATAAAATTCACCTACATTTGAATCACACTCGCAAAATTCACAGTTGATATCATCTGCCTCCCCTATTCATAACATAAACCAAAAGCATCAGTACGTTGGAAATTAGACTAACTAGAAATGCGTATGAGCAAGTTAAGGTCCTCATAGCATTGGTGATTGAAATAAAGGTAGACCTAAATAATCAGAGGTATATTGAATGTCTATGAACCGATTGAATTAATAGAAGAAAAGTAATAATGCTGTTTAATCTATATATGTAATGCGATGAGCAGGGTTTTCTTCATTGGATTAGATAAAATTGTCGTAAGTTTTATATGGACAAAGAAATAGGCACAAATAGGAAGGAGAATAATTTTAAAAAGTAAAGATAGCCTTGTACTCCCAACATTTTCAATATATGGCGTCATAATTAGTCGGTCCAAATTGCAGAGAAATGGATCGATGAATAGATAAAATAGACCCCCAATCAAATATTTTCAAAAGATTAGCATTTGACAAATATGCAGATAATTGAAACTAGGGAAATAATTCATCATTTTAAAAATAAACTTAGAAAAAATGTTTAGGAATCTGGTGGAGAATGAATTTGGGCCCACATGTCACAGCGGATTCCTTGGTAAATTCCAACTGGATGCGAGACTTAAACCAAATGAAACTAAGCAAAAGAAGACACTGATAAAGAAGACAGAAAAATCAAATAATATACTTTCCTTGTTTATGGAAGGAAAAAGGATCTTTTTTTCTGTAAATAAAAATAAGGAATTATTAAGGACAAGATAAATGCATTTGATTTACAAATATATTAATAATCATTTAAATGCTTTAGTATCAACAGAAACAAAATAAAGAAAAGAACCCAACAGACTAGGGACATATTTATAGCAAACATGATGAATAAAAGCTTCATATATAAAGAACTCTTAAAATGTACAAAGGTAAGTATAAGCCCACAATTGATAAATCATAAGAAAAGGATGGGAAACAGGCTATTTTCTAATAGGAAACACACATTTTTAACAACCCCTTGAAAAATTCCTCATTAATGATCAAAGTCATATAGATGAAATAACATTGAAGTTTTACCACATGCATAAACATCAAATTGGCAAATTTAAAAGCAATGAAAAATGGTCCTTTTGGGGTTGTGAGAAATTTGATATGCTGGATATACAGAAATTTGATACACTGATAAGACATCAGAAGTAGATTGGAATGTTTGTAGAATCTTTTTAAAGGGCTATATGGCTGTATTCACTAAACTTTTTTTTCAGAAATCCTCTTCTTAGATCCAATACTTTAATAATTGGAAATATACCATGAAACTATGATCTAAAAAATGTCATTTGTTCAGCACTTAGCATACTGCTTGGCACATGTAAATTACCTAATAAATATTTGTTGATTGATTATTCAAAGGTTTTTTTTTTTTAATCAACAAGCATTGTTTATAATTGCCAAAAAAACTAAGTTAGCTAAATATCCAGCACTGGAATTGGGGGAAGGTGACGGAATGAATACACTGTTAGTGGAACACTCGAAGGCCATTAAGATGAGCGAGTGTGTGGAATGTTAGGAAGGATGGGAAGATGTTGATGGGGTGATAAATGTTTTTTGTAATGGAGCCAAAATGGAGTATATACAACAATTGTAGAAGAGGAAAAAGATTGGGAATGAAACAAAAAATCTGCTAGAGACTCGGTGTCACTGAAAAGCAAGGCCATGTTTGCATCAAAATTCTTATTTCGTTGCAAATACTTCAATTGTTTTTACAGATGTTCATTATGGTTTAAATCAAGTCAATTAAATTGTCAAGACTTCTCATTCAAATTGGATTATTTCTGCCTCTTGTCTCTATTTCTTCATTTGAGACTTTCCTCTTCTCATTTTTTTTCTAGCAAATGGTTTCCCAGCAGCGTCTTCTGATTCATGAAGAGTCCATGAATCTTTTAAGCCTCTATCCGTCCCCGTCTTTGCCCAACATAACTCTGGGCCTCCCTGCTGTGCCGCCGCAGCTCAGTGTAAGTAGCCTGACAAAGCAGGCCTCTTTTCTAGAATAATGAACTGAGTTTTCACTTTCTCTCATTAGTGTCTGTGTAATTATTGCTAAGATATGTCTGTTTGGGGACCAACATTGGAGATTGGTCATCAGCTTCCTTCTTTAGCGCAATCCTACAAAGAGGCATAAATTGGTTCTGTTTTTTAAAATGAGACTTTGGTAAGTGGTCATGAAGTGTAATGTTCACTTCAGTATCAGCTGGATATAATTTTTTGTTTTAATTACATTTTTCTTCAAAGGTCCACCTTCTCTCCCTTCCTCTCTCTCAAAGAGAAAGAAAGAAAACCAAAATCTCTTGTTACAGACATGTACAGTCAAGTAAAAGAAATCCCCATGCTAGCCGGGTCCAGAAACACGTCCCAGTCCATACTCAGAGTCCATCACCTCTCTCCATCAGGAGGTGTGGAGACTGTTTAATCATAAATCTTCTGTAACCCTGGTGCATTTTTACATTGATTAGAGTTTCTAAGACTTTCAAAGGTAATTGTCTTTAGAAAACTTTTATTATTATATAAATTGTCCCCCTAGTTCTGTTCATTCTGTATCAGTCATCTTAGGTTTTTTCTGAAACCACCCCCTGCGTCACTTCTTAGAGCACAATAGAATTCTATCACGTCCATTTAAGCATAGCTTATTCAGTCATTCTCTCATTCATTCTCCATTTCAGTCCTCCTCAGTTTCCCATTCTTTGCCATTGAAAACAGATCATTTAAAAATAAGCTGAGTACTGCTCTTAAAGAACAAGGGCTCAACTGATTTCATGTATAAAATAAGTGACTTTCATGATATCAAGGAAGATCTGTCTTTGGGGACACTATAGATTCAAAGGGCAGCTAGGTGATGCAGTGGACAGAGCGCCAGTCCTGGAATCAGGAGGACTCATCTTCCCAAGTTCAAATAGGGCCTCAGACACACTAGCTTTGTGACCCTGGGTAAATCACCTAACCCTGTTTGCCTCTATTTCCTCATCCGTAAAGTGAGATGAAGAAGGAAGTGGCAAACCATTCCAGTATCTTTGCCAGGAAACCCCCACATGGAGTCACAAAAAGTTGGACAGAACTGAAGTGACTCAACAACAACCAAAATAAACTCCAGAACTCCTCCGATAGTACTTTATGTGTCTGACTGAAGCCTGACAGTTGGCTAACTGTCAGAGTTCTAAGGTGTAATCATTAAGTGTGGTTTTCTTAGCAGTGACATATTTGGCAATGATCCCATATGTGTGGGCCACATTCTCCATTTCTTTGATAATGCATCAAGACATGGACATGATTCCTGGCCTTGATGGTTACTCCAATTGCATACAAGTTCTCACAGGTCCTACCATGCTGAGAAGGCTTTAAGTGTATACTTATTAATGGTCTCTTTGTGGAGAGCCCGTATAGAGGCCACTTCGGTCATAGCAACCCAAGGTTGTAATCTGTGCCTGTGGAGAAAGTACCCAAATCAGTGAAATCACTGGTGCTTGAAAAATCAAAGATGTGTCCATTGGGTGCTGGCTGAGGTAGGGAGAGGAGAAGGGAGACATTCTTGTTCTCTTTGGCAATGGGTTTTCTTTGTGAGGCTTCCTTGCGTAGATGAAACTTGAGAATAATAAATTAAGCTATCCTTTTAGACAGCCTGGCCTGGTGGAAGAAGAATTGCTCTTAGAGTCAGTTAGACATAGATTCCAAACTCACATCTGACACATCCCAACTCTGTGACTCATGACAAGTCACTTAATGTCTGAATGCAACAAGCAGGTTTCTAAGAGTGCTATCGATTTGCTTCAGAGGATAGACATTCCACATCGGGTATTAGTAGGTACACTAATAAAATCCCAAATTGTCCAAACACAGAACATGTCTGATAAAACACTACATTTGTGTGTTTCAGACCAGGTTCACACTGGCCACAAATGCAACATGATGATCCTGTCAATCCTGACCCATCTTCTTCTTTAATTAGAATTAAGTTGTTTGTTCTTAAAGAAATGAGTCAGTCAATAAACATTTCTAAGTACCTGCTATGTGCCAGGCACTGTGCTAAATGCAGGGGAAACAAATATTTTTTAAAAAAGCAGCTCTCAAATAGCTTATAATTTGTTTCAGAAAGATTGAACCCAGAAGGAAGTCAAAAAGTGGAGAGGGGCACCCTCCCAGGGTAGGTACCCATCATGGGGCCATGGAGGAAAGTCAGAATTCCCAGAGGAGTACATCCATTTGAGAAATGAGAGGAAGTCTGAGCCGAGCCGCCTCCTTCACTGGAGGTTTTGGACTTCATGCCCTTCATCCCTCCAACCAGAAGGGCAAAGGGTGGGGATGAGGTGGAGTCCCAAGACTGACGGAATCTTGCAGGATGATGAGGTTTTCCCAATAATCAGCTTCCTGGGGCATGGAGGAGATTTCAGTCAGGGAAGTGCCAAAATAATGCAGCCAGGTGAGAAATTAGATTTTGTTATAGACAATTGGGAATTTTAGAAAATGTAAAAGATTTATTTAGGAAAGTCTTCAAATCACAAAAACAGGAACTACAGTGAATGGAACTTCATTATTTTGCATGGAAGATTTTGAAGGAAAATAAACCTGGAAAGTTTTCAGGCAGACTGGGTGACCTTTAACCAGTCACGTTGCCAAAGGAACTCTTGGTCATAGGTTACACAGGATGGATTTCGAGGTACCTTTCAATTCAGGGCCTCTCTGGTTCTATGAAGATGTGAAGTACTAGCAGGCTTTGAAATCTGTCAGCTTAGGGGGAAATACCAGGAGAGGGTGAATGGGCAATTTTTCTTATCTGCTCTGATATTGTGGATGCTTATCTCTCTGGACATTTGATCTGTATAGAATTTTTCTTGGATTTAGTCATTAGAATAAATTGTATGTTTCTAGCAAACCTACCTTCAGAGTATAAATGTTTCAAAATCTCTTCAGAAATGAACTCACTCTTTGAACCAGATGTTAAAATGCTCTTGGTGGAAAGAAAAAAAAATCCAAACCTAAGCTCTCCTTCACTTTCAGTGCCCTGACACCTAATCCAGAGTTCCCTCAAGTGGCTTCACAGTCCTGTTTTTTATTTCTCTTTCCCTAATTGGGTTAGTTTAGCAGGCTTGCGCCTTGCAGCTCTCCTTACTCATTCATTGGGTGAGAGGGAGTATTGTTTTGGGAAATGAGGACATAAACGAATCTAATTACGTGCAGCCCAAATGGCCTATGTGGATGAAAGCGGATTATACTCTTTGTTATTTCTCGACACAGGCTTCATCTTCCATCAAAGACAAACAGAAGTGTGAGGCTCCAGCGCTGAGGCCGCCAGGAGTTCCATTGCCGGGCCAATATACGGGAGGCATCCCAGCATCTTCCAGTCATCCACATGCCGCCCTAGAAGGAAAGCCCAACAGCAGCCACCAGGCACTCCTGCAGCACTTGTTACTGAAGGAGCAGATGAGGCAACAGAAGCTGCTTGTGGCTGGTAATTAACTGGGGCCCCACTGACCAATACATCATCTCAGGGCTTGGGCTTCATTTGGGAACATCTCCCTTTATCCTCTATCATACTGGTCAAAAGTCGTACCACAGGAGAAGGTAGTAGAAATGCTCATTAGTCTTCCTTCCCCCAGGGTTGCTGGATAAAAATTAAATTCATCCTACCCATTAATTACCAGCACGGGCTTTTATAAAACATGTGTTCTGAGGCACAAGCGGCAGATGATCTCGAATCCTTATTTACTTATGAGCATGCCTGTTCTCTTTCAGAATGTAAACTTCTTTGAGGTCAGGGACTTTTTTTAATTTTTGTCCTTGTACACCCCCCCCCAATGCCTAGCAGATGGTAGGTCCTTTGTTCATGCTGTGTGGATGGACTTGATCTAGACCCATCCCTACCTCTTCCAAGTCCATAGTCTATCACCACTGTTTCTGCTCTCTGTGACGTGTCTCCAGTGATCTGAGCAAGATGTCATCTCTCCGCTTTGCAGGTGGGGTTCCCCTCCATCCTCAGTCCCCCCTGGCAACGAAGGAGAGAGTATCACCTGGCCTTCGAGGTGCCCACAAATTGCCTCGCCACAGGCCCCTGAACCGTACCCAGTCTGCCCCTCTGCCTCAGAGCACGTTGGCCCAGCTGGTCATTCAGCAGCAGCACCAGCAGTTCCTGGAGAAGCAGAAACAGTACCAGCAGCAGGTCCACATGAACAAAGTGAGTCCATCATTGACCTCAGTGCCCTGATCATTGTTGGCGTTAATTCTGAAAAATTCTCCGCTAATGTATATACTCATACCAACATGTGTAGGAATGAAATTGGAGGTCATTATTTAGGCACATTTACAAAACAAAAGCTTGGGTGGAATGATATTATGAGGAAGGGGGATCAGTAAGTTCCACAAAAAACATTTTAAATGTATAAGCATTACAAAAAATCCAAATCAGTCCTGATAGTTACCTGAGACTCCGATTGGGTTGGGAAAGGCAAGTCTGCTAAAATTCTGGCAGGCCTGAGGAAGGTTGGCTGAATCCACTAAAAACCTTGAAACCCAGAGCCCTGACACCTCCAAATAATTGGCAGGATCCTTGAATTAAATACAGAGCAGGCACGCAGCAAGCCTAAGCATAAGAAACCAGAAGACAGCATCATCCTAGCGGGAAAGAAGAGTAAACTGTTTCCCAAGGATCTCCCACCTCCAGCTTCTACCGTAAGATCTAGGCAGAGGTGACAATTTGCAGATGAGTTTGGACATCCTGTCAAACTATTGTTCAAGTCTGGGAATGAAAAAATCCACCCACATTTCCCCAGCAATAGAAAATACTGAGCCTTTATGCACTGTGTAGAAGGGAGAGGTTTGGAGACTGCACATTCAGGAACCCAGAAGCTGAATCACATGCCTCCCTTCTACCCTCTAGCTTCCTTTAGGGGACTAAAGGACCAGGGTATCCAGTGGTTCAAGACTCCAGACTTGCAGAAGAAAAAGAAAAACAAAACAGAAAGCCTTCAGAGGTTATTTTGTGTGTTTTCTTTGTCTTTGAGTTCCAGAGGTAGCTAGGTGAAGCAATAAGCTTGATGCCTTTTTGTGTGAATGGGGCTGCCATGGGTGAGGACCGTGGCCTAAGCAAGAGGTTTGTATGAAGTGCTGGGTTCTATTTAGCAGCTTCTCAAGAGTAAACATTCCGAGTGGGGGTAGGTTTGGCCTGGTTTAATGGGATTTTTTAAAGAAGGTCACATTCTTCTGATTGTAGTGATTGCCTGGGTTCTAGTGAATTAACCATGATATTATGAAATAATATTCTTCATATATGAGTCAATCTGTTTATAAAATAAGATTCTGTTACAACTGGTGTCATAATGAAGATGAATATACTGCACATTATTATGGAAAGAGGGCTCCTCTTTCTTTGAGGTAATTAGTTCATAGATCATTGACTTACCTGACATGATGGAAGAGCGCTCTCCTCTCCTCTCCTTCCTCTCCTCTCCTGTTTTCTCCTGTCCTCTCCTCTCTCCTTCCTCTCTTCTTCCCCTCTCTCTCTCTCTCTCTCTCTCACACACACACACACACACACACACACACACACACACACACACGCACGCACACACACACACACACACACACACACACACACCCACACCCACACACCCACACACCCACACAAATTCTTAGTAGTCTTTAACATTCTTAGACAAGATCAGGTCATGATATCCCAGTCAGCATTACTGCCCTTGAAATTACTTGGTTTGGTATCTGCTTTGCACCTGTTTTTCACGTTCTTCTTTGTGGCTGTGCTGTTACTTCCCACTACCTCCACGTAGAATATAAGCTCCATCAGGACAGGTACTGTTTTTTTCTATGGGGCCCTTGATATGTGCATGCTGAGTTGAATCAAATGAGAGGCAGGGTCATCCAGTGTAAGGTACGCTGATGTTAGAAGCAGAGGACCAGGGTATAAACCTCAGATCTATCGCTGCATGATTTGAGGTCATTGTTCCCTGGTTTTCAGCTTCTTCATCTGTAGAGTGAAAAGATTGGTGTCTAGATCTCTGAGCCTATGAATAGTGGCTGACAGCAAGTTTCTCACTGACTTTGCTCAGACATTGCTTGGCTTCTAAAAGTTACCCATCAGGTTGCTTCTTGGAAGTGACTAAATTTCTTGTTGAAAGTCTGGTTTACAGCTAGAATGGAAATCCAAGATCTCTCCCTTCTGTATTCTCAGGGGTTTTTTCTACAGAGACAACCAGGTGGAGCCAAATTTACCATGATTGCATTTTGCAAGAGTACCATCATATTGATACAAACACATTTATACTTTACATCTGTTCTTGGCACAATGGTGCAGGGTGTTAGACCCAACCAGGAGGTAAGACTCCATGGGGCACGGTAACTCCCAGAGATCTAATATTCTACATCTCGTCGGCCTGGATTCCCGGCAGACGTCTTAGCCAGGCACAGGCCACCTTAAATGTCATGTTTCTGACTGGCCAGACAACATCAAGGACCGTAGTTGATTGAAGTAGGGCCAGAGTTCCCCCCTGGTGCCAGCTACCTGTATAAAGCAGAAGGTTGAGGTTCAAACCTCTTTCCTTCCTGTGTGGGCCAAGGTGCTGACCTCATAAGATTCCAGCTCACAAGGGTAAGCACAAAGGTCAAGACAATTCCTTTTTTTAAAACACAGTTTGGCTATGTTTCAGTATTTACCAGAGGGGGAAAATGTCAAACTTCTCAAGATTTAGGATTATTCTCTGGCTTGGTTTCTTCATCCCCAGCATCTCATGCAGTGCCTGGCACATGGTAGGATCTTAAGAGTTGCTTATTGAATGAACAGAAGGGTCCTGGGGAAAACTTTACCCGGAATAAAACCATTCGATTTGTATAAGATGACCTGGGTTTGAATCTGTCCCTTGGATATAATGATCAAAGCTGACGTTTAGAGAGCCCTCCATATATGGTTTTTTTTAGCCCCTCATGTATATTGTTTCATTTAAACTTCACAATACCTCTGGGAAGGGGTGCTATTATGGCCGTTTTATAGATGAAGACACTGAGGCTGAGTTGATTGCTTTGCCCAGGGTCATATGCTGGCTCCAAGGCCTGTACTCTGTCTGCTATAACCTAGCTGGATGTGACTTCTTCTCCTTGGTTGCTTCATCTCTAAAATAAGGTTATTGGACTGACATTCGGGTTGGAGGTGGAGTCAGGAGGCTTTATACTTACTAGTAATAGTTCAGCTTAGAAATCAGAGCCTTAAAAATAGCAAGTATTGAGTCGGGTGGAGCTTCCTCTTTTTCTTTCAGTTCCATTTTCTAAAAACAGGTGCACACTCCTAAATTTCTGAAGAAAAAAGTGATTAGAATTAGGATTGTCAACGTGTAAATAAATTCTTCTCTTCCTTTGAAAATCCCACACAGCCTCTGGCTAATACAAATTTTCCTCCCACAGTTTTTTAAATCCTCTTTTGGATTGAATCATGCCCCATAACCTCCAGGTGCCACTCTTCTGTGTTGAGTCACATTATTAATATCAGAACTGCTCAATGCATCTTTCCCTTCTGTGTCCCCCTTGAGTGTCTGACAGGCAGGTGCTCACCCCAGCCCTGTGGATGGAGGCTGGATGAAAAGCAGCCTCCCCGTAGGACACGGTGGGAGAAAGCAAATCTTATCGGGGAGCTCACCCATGTGGTGTTGATCCTTGGAATCTGCAGAGAATTCACACAAAATTGGAAACAAGCCTGGGCTCTGGGTCCTTAGTTTGTCCAGTGGTTGGTTATTAAATCTTGTCTTAATTAGACAAAATGAAGACCGGAGAACTTCAAAGCTCCAAGCAGAGTGTTGCATGTTAACCCCTCTCAGCTTGGGTGTTTAGAGGACACTGGCAGGACTCTGCAGGCTTTTCTCTAAGGATAGATTCCAGATGTATAATCATGATGGCGCATGCAACACTGGGGAACCTCCATATTGGGAAAAGATTTCACCTGCCATTAAAAGGACAAAAGATCAGAGAAATGTTTTATTACGGAAAATATTTTTGCCTCTGTTCTGTTCCAATATATTCACAGTATGGCCATCAAAGAAGCACATGACTTCTTTTCCTTCTTCCTTGGGTTTGTGGCAAATGAACGCCATGGTACAATAACATAGCAACAACACAAGTAATATTATGTAGTGCTGTGAATTTCCAGGGTACTTTTACATATGTTTTCTTTCCCCTGAATAATCTTGGGAGGTAGGTTACCCTTACTATCCCCATTTTACAGACGAGCCTGAATTTGATATTAGCTTGCTCAGAATCCTACACCCTGCCGTGGAGTATCCCACAGAATTCTCACTTAGATCTTTCCTTCCTCTGACACCAGATTTTGCTTCACCAAATTGCAAGTTTTAACCCAAGTTTTGTTGACGTATAATTGCCTTATGGCCTACCCTACTGGGTATGGGTACCTCCTGTGATTGGAAGTTTTTTTAAACACACTTTGACCAGTTTTTAAATGTGTGTGAAGCTTGGTATCATGTTGGTAGAGTATAAGAAGTGACACCCACAGCTGAAGGTCCCCCAAGCCCTTTCTGTCCATTATTTCATTTGCTTCTCCAGTTACTCTGTGAGGCTGGTATGTCAGGCATGTATATCCTCATCTAGGCATTGAGGAACTTAGAGCTTAGGCGGGGTAAGTGGTCACAAAGCTAGCAGCTCTTGAACTCAGGCCAGCCTAACATCAAAGTACGTCTTTCCAGCAGACTAGGTCAAAGGAAGGCCTGGAGGAAACCCAAGGATAGAGCAGGAACCCAGGTACATGAGAAAGCACAATCAAATGTTTGCCTTCCCTGCTTCTGGCTTCTTCTGGCCATTTTATAGGGGTTTTTGAAGGAAGCATGGGATGGGGGGGGAAGCTTCTTAAGAATGAAGGTGAAAGCAGTAAGGTGATTGACCAGATTTAATGAGAGAAAAGCTGATGGTGTCTTGGCTGGGAAATTCGCAAGATTCGAAGTGCCTTGAACAATGATTGCAAACCAGATTTGAAGAATCACCCCTGTATGTGTGTATGTGTGTAAATATATACATGTGCACACAAACATATAAATATATACATATGTAAACATATACATTTTATATACACAACGAATATATAAACAAATGTATGTTTATACACGCACATGTATGCATGTATTCATATGATATCTTCATGTACCATCATGGGTGTATGCTATACTTATGCACACAACGAATTGTCACATGTATGTACATGCATGTGTGATTGTGTGTGTATATACACACATGTACCTATTTATATGCACACACATTAACATAAAGCATGTTCTCTTCCAAGGTAAAGGACTGAGTGATGCCTCTCTGTTCCTCTTTCTTTAGGTATTTGGCAGATCTGCACCTGATAGAATGAACTTGCAATAACTAACATTGATAGAACACATTAAGCTTTCAGAGGACTTGACAGATTTGTTATTTGAGCCTTTTTATATACGTCTGTAAATATTTCTATACGTCTATATATACCTGTGGGTTCATGCAGTACATGAATACATTTATATTGAGTCATTATTTTTATACTATTCCTTAGGTACATGTATATGATTTAGGTCAGATTCCTTCTCCCATTCACCTCCTCGTGACCATTCCAAAGCAGACATTGACTTTGGTTGGGAAAGAACCACAAAGGCAGCATGGCTTGGTGGGAAGAGGAGGCCATTGTAGCCCTAGGCTTTGAGTTGAAGAGCACTTCTTTTAGTTAGGACCACAAGTTATTTACCCTCTCTGGGACTCAGTTTCTTCCTGTGTAGAATTAATGGGTTTGACTCCATGACCTCTCAGGGCCCTGCCAGCTCTGGATCTAGGATCCTATAATATCTCCGAATCCAACCCTCTCATTATACAGAGAAGGAAACATCAACCTTGGACCACTGAGGAGCCTTTCCCCATTCCCCACGTCCCAAAGCTAGGATTCAAACTCATTCCCTCGGGCACCAAAATGGTGTCTTTTCCTCATGATGTTACCCTACCCATTGCTCCCCCGGTGGCCAATACCTTCGTGTTGTCTTTCAGGTAAGTTCATCCAATCTGCCTCTTGCCGTCTAAAAATCCCAGCACTGGGATTAGGTTATTTAAACTTGGATGGTTGGTGTAGATTGTTTCCTTTACTGATCTCATTGGATCCCATGAGGGGGAGCAGGTCACCCAATCCTGGGGCTCGGGATGGGGCAGCCGAAGCAGCATTCATTCATCTCCATGCCCACTCCTCCCCTGTCCCCTAGGGCAGGGCCTGATTCGTTGGCTCCTTGAATCCCACTGCCCGCGTTTGAGGTCCATGCTGAATGCATGTGCTTAATGCGAGGCTGGTATAAGTAACTCAGATACGAAGGTCAAAGAGAATCATGAAACAAATTTTCATTTTCAGTTTTTTTTGAATTGAGACAGTAAAGGCAGCTTGTCCCTTCTCTACCCTAGGTACCCATGTTCTCCTGTATGTATAATACCAGTATTGTCCTCAAAAAGAGTTTGCTCTAAATTATGTTGATCGAGAAAATTCTTTGGATCACCGGGTTCTAGATAGATCTAAAGCCAAAAGGGACCTCTAAGGCCATCTGGCCAAATCCTCTCTTTTTACTCCAGAAGAAACTGAGGCCCAAGGAAATGAAGTAACTTGCCCAAGGTTACTTGGGCAGTAAACATCAGAGGCGAGATTTGAACCCATCTCCTCTGTCTCTAGAACCAGGGCTCTTTCCCCCAATGTGCTGACTCCTCTCCTGGGGGACAGTGTGATGTCAGACTGGCAAGAGAACTGGCCTTGGAGCCAGACACATGCTGGTGACATGACTCTGGGTAAGTCACCTTCAGGGCCCTCCCAGCAGCTGTTTGGGACCAGAAGCCACAGGTGTGTTACAGGATTGCTTCCATGCTGGCTATGCTCATGAATTCAGGAGCTACCACGGAAAACAGGAGGGAAGGACTGAGGGGAGTCCACATCTCCATAACATCAGACAGGAGAACCTGGGGGCCAAGGGCAGAGAAGGGACAAGCTGCCTTTATTGTCTCAACTTGAAATAATCAAAGATGAAAATATCTGTGAGTATATTTAATGAAAATGTTTTGAGTAGTAACGGTCAGTGAGTGGGAAGGCTACAATTCTCCACACTTTTTTGAGTGTGGAGCGCGCGCACACACACACACGAAGAACTTTAGTGTTCTCACGTATATCTCACTCATCTGCTTCCCTGCCAAGTTTCAACTCCAAGAAGAGGTTAAACTCATCGCCAGGAGCTTACCACACAAGCCTTGACTGATACTAATCCCAGCTGCTATTTACTCTTCAGGAGACCTTGGGCACATCACCTAACTTTCTTTCATTTGTAGTTGAATCTTCTGAGGTGCCTTCTAGCTAAGAATGTAGAAGCCAGTACTCTTGCAGATTTCCCTTTTTAATACAATTTCCAGCAAAATGGAATGAGGCTACTTGCATTGTTATTTTGTTGTTCTGAAACCTTCATGGTTTCAAATATGGAGAAAATAAAAATATAATTGAATAATGCAGGACCTCTGCTGTACTGTGGAAGATGTGAAATTGGACAAATTGGCAATGCCAGTCATTCTCTATCTGAAATACTCAGTGATTAAGCTAATGGAAAACACCATAGCATCCCTAACTTAGTTGTATGGAAAAGTCACAATGCTCTATTTGCATACATCAGAGGCAGGTGATTTGCACACACAATTGGTGCAGGAAATGTCACATAATCCTAATGATAACTCCCATTTTGACATCACTTTGAGATTTGCCACATACTTTACAGCCATTGTCTCACCTGATTTTGGCTCTGGTCCTTGCCTCTCCATCACAAGGTGGATGGGTTGCTGAGGAGTCTCACCTCACAAGTGACTTTTGACCTTCTTCTTTTCCCCAATGAGCCTGCCAATCCCAAGTGCCCACAGACTCTACTTGCCCACTCACCTAACCCTTCTCCTCTTTCCAAAAGCTCACCACAGAGAGAGGGATGGCTCCTTGAGGAAATGCAGCTTGAATCTGGGGCTTACCTCTTTGGGCTCGTGCCTTCTGATCTTTCTTTTTCTTACCTCATTTTGTTGCTCATAAAGGTTTTCTTAGAAATTACTTCATGATCCATATCTCATGCATTCCTGCAGCTGGCCAGGGGCCAATGCTGAGGAGCTAAATCATGGGATGGAATCTTGTGTGCGTGTCAAGTTTCAGCTGAGCTAAAACTAGATTTCTTCTCCTCCTGTTATGGTGATACCAGGCCCTGGGATACACGCACTCTTTTCTCATGAGAACATGCCTCAGTGCAGCTAGAGGAGAAGCGGTTAGCAGATGGATCGTTCCTCCCCTTATTAAAAGAAGTGTGCTCTTCCACTCCCAGCAGCTCACAAACAAGGGAGGGGGATAACTCTCCAGAGCAAATGGGAAGTTTTCAGGAGTGTTTGCATTTGCCCCAAACCTTTGACTCTGTCAATACCTGTGGCTGAGAAAATGACCCCCAGACTTTGGATCTAGAGTCTCTATTAGTGGCGGTGGGAACTGAGAAGGGTATTCAAGAACAACTAGCATTTATTAAGTGTTTACCAGGTGCCAAGTGCTGTGCTAGGGACAAAAATATAAACAAAATTAACGGTGGTCCTTGTCCTTAAGATGTGTACATTTTAATGGTGGATGATAACATATAGAAGGGAGGAGGGGGAACGGGTAGAGGAAGGTGTTGGGGGAGGGGGGATGTGTACCTGAACATGGGGTCAGAACTCAGAGACCCAGAAATTCAGTTAGGAAGGGAATGAAGCACAACTTATCCTGTCATCCCTCAAATGGAGGCCTTGAATGGAACTCCCCAGAGGGATGAGGCCAGCATGATGGAGGCATGGATGGTGCAGTGTTAGAAGCCCTAAGTCACTAGTTTGAAGGTGAGAGGGCAATCAAGTCATGGTGGCAAAGTCCTTGGAATCAGAAGCAGACCCAGCGATCCCCCAAAGGGAAGCTCTGAGTGAAACTTGCCCATGGCCATTGACTTTGAGGAAAGAGAAACCATTTATAGCTCTATTAATGTCTGAAACCAACTCCATTGGAAATAATAGTTTCTTAGTAAAGGTTTGCAAATGAGGTATGCGCTAAAGACTCATTTCTGTTACAATTGTAAATACATGGATCGGACACACATGCGCGCGAGTGAAGCACGTTGGTTTGGTTTTTGGGGCGATCCCATCTGTCACGCATCTGTACGGAGTGAGAGTGTCTCTTGTTCTTAGGGGAGAGAAATCTATTCTTTCCTTCCCTCTTCCCCACCCCCCCAAGCTGCTTCTTCCTCTCTCCATCTCTTCCTTTCTTTTCAGCACGTTTTTACTCATCCTTTATGGATGGCAGCTAGGGAGCAACATAGTGTACAGAGCACTGGGCCTGGAGTCAGAAAGACTCATCTTCATGTGTTCAAATCTGACCTCAGACACTTACTGGCAGTGTGACCAACTCATTCATGACCATCTGTACAATGATCTGGAGGAAAAAAAAATGGAAAACCACTCCATTATCTTTTCCAAAAAAAGCTCAAATGGGGTCATGAAGAGTTGGACGTGCCTGAGAACAACTGAACAACAACAGCATGGGTGGGAGATTCTTTTTGTTTTGTTACTGTCCTTCCATTGTAGACCCAAGTGGATATTGGGAGGGGGGCAATGTTTCCATTTAATCCAGAGGAAGGACATAAGAAAATGTAACTAGCATTACAAAGAATGAATTTTCCTGCCACTCTTGAAAGACAATGAGTTGTTCTTCATCTCCTACGTAATGTTTTCTCTGTCCTTTGGAAAGCCCCTTCCCTCCAACTCGTAATGTTGCTTGTTTTGGGGGACCTCTTTTTGCGCATGCTGCCGTCATGCAGCCTCAGTACAGCAGAATAAGGAATAAACAAAAAAATGGACAAATGTGCTGTACTTAGAATGAGAGGGACCTGGATAAGGAGTCCTGGCTCTGATACATAGCATAGGTGTGACCTCAGGCAAGTCACCAACGACATTTTGATTGTTCATGCTCAGGACAAGCATCACCAAATCGGACTAGGACAAGAAACATATCAAAGTAGACACAAATTGACTTTTAAAGACACATTCCCTTCGGTCGTAGGACTGGAGATCTCTTGGCATGAGGAAGCTATTCTTCCCAGGAAGGGGGAGGGTTCAGCTAGGTAGTAGTTTCCCAATTTAACTAGCCAGTCTTCCTAACTAGGCACTAGGCCCAGAGGTTCTATGATAATAAAGGCATATAGATGTAATCAGCCTTCAAGCACTCTGAGTCAAAGTCACAATGGCCTTAGCCTAGTTACACCTCTATAAATTACTTAACGCTTACTCACCTGTAAAATGAGGAGGTTGGACTAGGTAATATTTCAAAGATTCTTCCCCACTGTGACCTTATTATTCTTTTTGAGGATCTAATCCTCTGATCTAACATTCAAGTAGTAATAATGTATATTAGTACAACGCATGAAGATTTATAAAGCACTTTGCATACATTCTGCCTTTTGAGACTCTTCGAAACCCCTATGAGGTCAGAAGTGTGATGATCCCTATTTGCAGATGAGGAAACTGAGGCTAAGAGATGTTAAGTGACTTGTTCAGGTCATTCAGAGAGAATCCAAGGTGAGGAGAGAAGTCCTCAGTTCCCAGGAGCTCTCCCAAATCCTGCTGCTGATCTCTTCCCCTCACTTTCTCTAGGCAGTGGTAACAACACCAGCAGGAAGAAGAAACTAGACAGGAGATGAACCTCGCTGCTCCAATACTAAATATATCTCACTCTGTTGGCCCTGTAGCATTCTCCATGAAACTAGCTTCATCAGCCTCTGAGACCAAAAAACAAAACCAGCACGAGCCGCCTGCTCAGCTTCTTTCTGGTTTGTGGTCATACATTGCTCTTTGATTTGGGTCTGACCCTGAGCTGCCTCTGTTCTTAACTGGGGCAAAATCTCAAATTCCTTTTCCCAGGAAGCAGCATCGAGCTGCCCTGGTTTACTCCATTGCCTTTCCCAAGTTGAATCAAAATACAGATGTTGACAGGCCTTCCAGCCGTGGATGGAAAAATGCCTCTTCTTGGGTTCTGAAAATTGGATATGGAGAAACCTGAACTGGGCTCTCGTTCTGGGAAGTGGGAGTTGCTGCCGTCAAATCGAATTGCCTTCCAGCCCTGTGACAGCTCCGCTCTGCACTGGGTCCTTTAATTACCATTGTCGAATTTCATTCCTCCCATCCTGAGGGCCAAAGCATTCCGTTGTCCTGTGTCTAGAAAGGTAGCACTGATTGGGCAACCCAAGCTTTCTGCATTTGTTTGACTGTTTATAAAGGCAACTTTGACCTTGCCATGAAGGACACAAGCATTGACCTGATTGCCTCAATCTAAACAGATGATGGTAAGTACTTGGGGAAAACCACTGAGCCACAGTGTCCTCTGGGGCCTCCACTGAAAAGCCCTCCCCCATTGACTTACTTGATCATTTATATCTTTTAGAAAGTATTGAAGCTTTCTCATCTGATGTGATGAAATGCTTTGTTTAGAGAAGAGAATAAATAACCATGGCAGCAGAGTAATTGGTTACTTCCATGAAGAGTCCCCAAACTCAAAGTCTGGAGAGCGAGGAGGGGGATTAGGAGGGCTCACCTCTTACTTAATCTCCCCAAATTTTTTTTTTAGAAAATGAATGAAAAAACAATAGATTATTGTGACCACAAAGAAAGAAAATATGGGAAAGAAAAATATATGGGGAATTAAAATATGTGAGCGCCTAGGCTGAAGTTAATCCCAGGCACTTCAAAGCAGATAGCAAAGCAAAATAAGTCTCCCCACCCCCTCCCTCATTTCCAGCCTTGAGAAGTGGTTTTATTTGACAGAATGAAATAATTAAATCTTTATAAGTCACGTGGCTGTGTTAAAAATGCTGACTTTGTGGATAACAAAACCAGGAACATGCATTCATTTTGCTGTTTGATTAAACTAACTTTTGGTTCCTGATCTTTGTTCTTCTGTGTGTTCCAGCCTGTTCTTTCCCCTTGTACAAGTCACTGACTCTAAGGATCTATTAGGGAATCTGAGAGAGAGTCATGCATTCTGCAGCCCTCGTGTAGAATTATATCAGGAGATAGGTTACGTTAATATTAGCATGCCATCAATAATAATAATTCTGTTCAGTTGTGTCTGACTCTTCATGACCCTCTTTGGGGTTTTCTTAGCAAAGATACTGTAGTGATTGGTCTTTTTCTTCTTTAGCTCATTTTACAGATGAGGAAACTGAGGCAAACAGGGTTAAGTAACTTGCCTAGAGTCGCACAATTAGTAAATGTCTGAGGCCAGATTTGAACTCAGGTCTTCCTGACTCCAGGTCTGGCACTGTATTCATTGCTGCCCTAGACTTTATTACAGGGGTTCTTAAATTTTCTGCAACATAGACCCCTGTGGCAGTCTGACTGGTGAAGCCTGTGGACTCCTCAAGACAATATTTTTAAATGCATAAAATAAAATATGATGATTATAATGAAATATGATAATGAAAAGATTTTTAAAAACAAATCTCTGGACTGCAAGTTAAAAACCCCTGATTGAGTGTGCTAAGGTTTGCAAAGCCCGTTCCACATATCATTTAGCTCAAATGCTCTGGATCCAGGGACTGCTTCATCTTTTTAGTAGTCCCATGCCTACACTATATTCCACAGAATCAGTAATGCTGCACTAATGTAATGAGAGACCTCGTGGTATAGTTGATAAAACCACTGGTTTCAGCTCTAGGCCCAAGGGACTTGGATCAAAGACTTACCTCTAACTGTGGGACCCTGGGCAAGTCACTTACCTCTTGGTACCCAGGCAACTCTGTCTGAGACTGTAAGATGCAGAATAGTTGTCTACGTGCCTTGGGGAAAAGAGTTGAGTGCTCCCTAAATCCCTGAAATCTCAGGACTGCCCTCCTTTCTCCCCCCCAAAATGAATTAGGGCTAATATTTTCAAAATTGGATCAAATGATCTTTAATTTAAGGGCACTGATAATCCAAAGAGTGTCTAGAGGAGTGCGTGGTGATGGTGAAAGGCCATGAGTTTATGCCATGAGAATCATTGGAAGAAATTAGAGATGTTTAGCATGTAGGACATCTAGGCAACTGGGCCTGGAGTCAGGAAGACCTGAATTTAAATCCAGCCTCAGGCTAGGTGTCTGACCTTGGACAAGTCACAACTTCTGTTTGCCTCAGTTCCCTCATCTGTACAGTGGGGATGATAATAACACCTATCAATCACATATTTCCCAGAATTGTTGTGAAGCGCCTACCACAGGGCCTGGCACACAGTAGGTGGTATATAAATGTTTGCCATTATTATTAATGTAGAAGAGAAAGTTCAGTGAAATGTAAGGACCATCTTCAAGCACTTGGAGGCCACCACAGGGCCTGGGATTGTTTTTTTTTCTGCTTGTCCCCAGTGGGCTGAACTTGGAGAGAGGGTGGAAGTGTCAGAGGTGCAGACTTGGGCTTGACGTCCAGAAGAACTTACTACAGTTAGAGACTTCATGAACTGCTATGTGCAGGCATCATCACCATGATCACGGCCATCATCATCGTCAACATCATCTTCACCACGACGTGGTAGCCAGCCTTCAGGAAGTGAATCTCTTTAAACTTTCAACAACGGTAGTTAGATTCTGATATGTGCCTTTCCTCTTGGTCAGTGACCCTTTGGCAAACTACCAACTCCTTTGATTGTTCTGATCATTTAGTGGCATTCCGCAAGCCTCTCTGCCTCACTTAATGTGGGCCAGCCCCTATCCTAGGTGCTGAAGAAACAGACTAAGAATAATGTAGTTGCTGCCTGCTAAGGGCTTACACTCTACTGAAATTGTCAGTGTAACCTCCCCACACCCCCATATCTCAGTATTTGAAGGCCTTCCAAAAAAGATAGGGGCGTGGGGTTTTAGAAGCCAGTTGTCTTTCTCCGTCCCAATATCAATGCAGATTTTAATAAAAAATGATAATTTATTATGATAAATATAATCATGTTAATTAAATACTGCTTGTGATAAATATAAACTGACATTTATGTTAGTTTTTGTAGTTTTTAAAAGCATTTCATATAAATCATCTCATTGGAGCTTTGTAGCAATTTTGCCATCTATCTATCATAGCTGTCGTCATCCTGATTTTACAGATGTGGAAACTGAGGGTTAAGGTGCCTTGTCCAAGGTCACATATGGAAATGACAGAGCCTGGATTCAAATCAAGACTCTCTGACTCCAGAATTTTATGTATTACAACCAGGTTTTCTTGGTGCTTAAGGGAAATGTTTTATTTTTAGAGGAAAGATTTTTACATTCATCCCTGCCACTGCCAGTACAAAATGGAATGTACTTTATGATGTGAGATTGGGGGGAAAATCCCAAACCCTCACTCCCTAGGTTGAAAGTGACTTTGTAAGGTGATCTCTTCAATGTATGTGCTGATTTATTGGCCATTTTGGAAGATACAGGTTACCTGCTTAAGAGATTCAAGCACAGATGGGATATACTTGGGCAGTTTTCAACATTTTTGAAGTTGTTTGAAGGAAATGTAAGTTTTCTATGAGATAAGTGGAAGTATGGAGTAGATTATAAGATCGCTGAGAGGATGGACCTTAGAGATCATCCTCTTTCAAATGCCTTATTTTACAGGTGAAGAAACTAAGATCCAAGAATAAATGCTGAGTGACTTCTCCAACATTACATGGGGAAGGTGTGACAAAGGTGGACTTGAAAAGCAGGTTCTCTTATCCCCACTCTAGCCCTCCCATCCTGAAACAAATGGGAGTCACTGCTTTGAATTGAGACTTAGGAAATGGGTCCTTCAATCTCCCTTTAGCATTGAGAGAAGAAATGGGTAGGGTTTTTCCTATTAACTAATGACGTGGCCTAATTAGATGAATCAATCAACTTCCATTTATTCAGTGCTTATTAAGTTTCTAGGCACCATGCTAATTGCTAGGGGCACACATAAAAGTAAAGAACAGACCTTGCCCTCACAGGGCCTAGATTTTAGTCAATGAGGCAACATGTAAATAATTAGGTACATTCAAGATGCAGACAGTAGATAGAAGATAGCCTTAGCCTATAGTAGATAGAATGTAGCCTATAACAGTCCTTATCAATGGAATTACAAAATGCTGACTATGGGGAGGAGAGACATGGGATGAGCCAGATGCAGTTTGGGAGGTTGCCAATATACAATTAATCTCTTTGGCTGGATAGATCTTGAGAGATCTGGTGGTAATATTTTGAGACCTTTAAAGGAATGATCAAATCCGTACAATATCCTGTCTCCTGTCTCTATAACATCTATCCTTTTTTTTCTTTAAAGTTCAAACCTGCCATTGACTAGGGCTGCTGGCGGCTCTATGAGCATTCAGCGCCATTTTTGTCCAATAGTGTGAAGTGAAAGAGCACCACTGACAGATGAGTCAGAGCACAGATAAAAGGGGAATCAAAAAAAGATGTTTCCTAATTGGGCTGCAGAATTTCCCTTAATCTCAGCTGGATTCCTGTCTAGAGTAGCTCACCTGGTGTCGAACAACTGGAGGACAGGATGCTTTGCAGATGGGTCGAGGTCGACAGCAGTGAGTCACAGAGATTTGCACGTTTCTCTGTCACACAGATGTTCTAGCATGGGTTTGCAAGGCAGCAAACCAACAGCCAGACTGTTGGAGGGAATCACCTCCAGATGTGTGAACCATCAAGATGAGGCTACCCCCCTGTGAAAACAAGAGCTCCCCTTCAACCTTTGTGGTTACTCAGCTGAAATACACCTCAGCAGACACATTTGAAGAAGGAAAAGAAAGAGGAAGAAAAAGAAAGAAGGAAGGAAGAAAAGAAAGAAAGGGAAGAAAGAAAGATAGAAAGGAAGAAAGAAAGGAAGAAAGAAAGGAAGAAAGAAAGAAAGAAAGAAAGAAAGAAAGAAAGAAAGAAAGAAAGAAAGAAGGAAAGAAAGATTCAAATCTGAATGATGGATGCTTCCTGGAGAGCGTGAAATTAAGGAAGCAAAAATCAGATGGAAGAATCTGATTATTTAAATGGAATTAACAAACAACAGACAATGTGAAAATGTCCTCTATGTTGAACTGTCTCCTCTAACTCTTGTTTGATGGGGATAGTGGTAGAGACTGGACTTGTGTAGGGAATGACTAGTGAGGAAATTCTCTCTACCAGTGTAGGTCAGCATCTTCCTTGCAACTTTGACATGAAGTGATTTACCCAAGGTCACCCAAGAGAATGTATATAAGGTAGGATATGAACACAGATCTTCATGGTTCCGAGGCCAGCACTCTGTCTACTACGTCACACTCTCTCTCAAACCTCAGTGGATTCCAAGTCCATCACCAGTTTAATCCTTAGGCCACAGCTACCAACTCATTTACTACCTTTTGCATCCACTACTCGTCAATCAAGAAGCATTTATTAAGTGCATAATTATATACTGGGCACTTTGCTAGACCCAGGGATATAAAGAAAACAACGGAATCCTCCCTTCCATCAAGGAGTTTATATCTTAAAGGGGGAGAAGATGCGTACACACCAAAGAGAAATGCAAATTAAATACAAGCTACTTTGGCTGGAGATGTGAGTGCAGGAAAGGGAGGAGCAGTGAAATCGAAGTGGGGAGGGGAAGTAAGTCAGGAAAGGAGCTTCTTCCACAGCTTCCACTGAACCTCCTCACTTCTCTGTCTTCTGATTCTTTTGTACTTTAGGAAGATCAGACGCACATACCAGATGTAACCAAAGTCATGGAAGACTGAGGTAGAACTTGTCTATGTGGCTTCTGGCACTTTGTTGGAAAAATGCGAAGGGTACATGCCACGAAACATCCCACACATAGGATGTTGCTGGAATGACTCTTTGGTACTTTAGATAATCTGGGATCTTACCACGGCTACTTCCTTTCCCAAAACAGATTGCAGCTCTTCCACACCTTCTCATCCTCTGTAATTCTTATCAATGTTTTTCTCTGACAAGGCTGTCTCAGAGTAGTAGGTTCCCCCCTCACTGGAGGTTTCAGTTGAGAGCTATAGGTAGCTATTTTTTCAAGTAAGTTATAGAGGGAATTCTTATGATGATAAAGATTGATGAGTTCAGAACTTCCTTCCAGCTTGGAAATTTGGGGATTCTGTATGAAACTTCTGTAGAGGACACATGTAGTTTGATAGGGGCCTTCTTCTATAGACGTTGGGGATTCTTAATCCAGGGTCTATTAACTTGTTTTAAAAATAATATTACAATAATTGCATTTCAAAATATTGGTTTCTTTTGTACTCCTATGTTTTCTTATATGCATTTAAAAAGAATGTTTCATAGAAGGGTTCCTTAAGTTTTACCACACTTCTACCAGAGGGGTCCATGGCATAAGAAAAGGTGAAGAACTCATGGTTTAGGTCTCATGATATCTCTTGGATAACAGTACTGTCTTCAAATTGTTCATTGATGATGTTAGGCCATGGTTATGGCACCAGCCCACTTCCTGTTCTGCACATACAGATTCTTGGGGACCTCTTTATGCCACTTGGTGAGTAAAGACCACTATTAGTTGTGTACTCTTGGCTAGTCTTGTGCCTGGCATAAGAAAGGACTTAACAATTACTTGTTGATTGCTTAATGCTGCACCCTGATTACATTCACCGTTCTTACTTCCATTGCTCCATAAGTCAGCCACAATTATGTGTCTTCTGACATCTTCATTTTCCATGATTAATAATCAGCTAGCATCCCTGAGAGAAGGTTGGTGTGGAAAAGATAGGGTAATGTGCAGTTTCCCAAGTGGGACCCTGCTGTTCTTATCCTCCAGGTCAAGACGCAGCCATTGTCCATGTACGGTGTCCATCCTTGACATGTGTAATGGTGACTCCACTGGCCTGCCCATCCAATTGTAGGTTGTAACCTAACTTGTAAAATAGGCATCATGTCCAACTTATGTGTAGATTTTTGCCCATGGAATGAATGCTCTTCACCTTCACTATTGCCTTTTAAAATCCCTATCTTTCTTCAAAGTTCAGTTGAAATGTCACTTTGTATGTAAGGTTTTTTCTCAGTTGCTATTGCTTTCCTCCATAAAAAAACACTATTTTGTGTTGTGTGTGCATACAAATATGTATGTATTACACAAATTATATACCCACATACACAGATCCATATGTGAGTCTGTGTGTGTGTGTGTGTATGAATGAATTCAGATCTGGCCTCAGACACTTAGTAGCTGTGTGAACCTGGACAAGTTGCTTAACCCAGTTGGTCTCAGTTTCCTTATCTATAAAAATGAGCTGGAGAAGGAAATGGCAAACCACTCCAGTATCTTTGCCAAGAAGACCCCAATTGGGGTCACAACTGAACAACAAAATTCATACATATGTGTACATTTTCCACTAACCAAATGGAAACTTTTTAGTGTCTCTATGCCCTGCATCTAGGACAGTGCCTGGTATAGAAGTGGCTCTTTGAAATATTTTATGGTTACTTGGTTGGCTGATTCTTCATCCACTTGGGCTGTCTGGTATGACTAGCTAGGCAAATCTCTTTTGAGTAACCCAAGATCTAGATCAGGAGGCTCTGTAGTATTGCAGGCCTCTAGATAATTGCAGGCATAGATTTATCCAGAAACAGGAGCATCTGGACAACCTCACTGTCTGTATTGAATCTCCCTCCCTTTTGGGCTCTGCACAGCATGCCCTCCATGGTAGGAGCCAACTCTCTTTGTTTTTCTGTTGTGTTCCTTGTTTGATAGTGATACTTTTTCTTTCATTATCTTCCTGGTCATTTCTGTCAGCAATTCTTTTATGTTCTTCACTTATGCATGGGAGACACGAGCATTGCTGTAGATATGCCTTTACAAAAGAACTTGTTTTTTGTGAGTTGACTAGTTATTGGAATGATGGCAATGAAAATCGTCTTATAAATATGTCAGCCATTCTGAGGTTGGAGCAAGGTCACTTAGTCATAGATAACTTTCTGGTCTAGGGCCCATTGTATTATCTTTCTCAGTTACCAGCAAGTTGGGAGCACAGTTAGTTATTCTTTTCTTTTTAGAGAGGTTTTCATGTCCTTGTGTGCTTCTAGAGTATGAGGCAGGCTTAGGGGGAGGAAGACAGGACCAAGCATTCAGGTACATAGTGAAACCAGGATTCTGATCAGGTGTGGTCTTGACTCTGGAGACCTTTTTCAAACATTCCCTTATAGATTTCTCAACTTGAGGACTATTTTCAGGTCTTTCTTTGTGCCATATTTTCATATCTTCTAAAAACCAGTACACGTCGATGTTTTGGAAGAATACTTTTGACATAGACATCACAGCCTCCTCTTTAACCACAGAAGTGACATAGGAAAGTTAATCCCATGGCCTGTCCCTGAGCTGTATTTGGGGCTCTCCAGGTTCTGAGGGAAGGTTTCTAATTTGGTCTATCTTTGGTGATATGTATGCCTGGAGGAAGGGGTGGTGAAGTGAGCCCTGAGGGAGAGTGAATGAAGTCAGATAATCACCCTGAGCATGGCCCTGGGAGAGGCCACAATCAAGGGTCCAAAACCAGTTCTTTTTCTTGTTAGGCAAATCTTCCTTTCTCTCCAGTCACCCCTAATGCTCAGTGAGCTGTGTTGGCTACCTTCTTCCTCTGACATTTAAAGCTCTTTATAAGCCAGACCTTTCCTACCATTCTGGTCTTCTTATGCCTCACTCCCTTCTAAGCATTTTGTGAACCAGCCACACTAGCTTTCCTGCAGTTCCTTAGACATGCCATCTCCTGGCTGTACCTTATGCCTAGATTCTTCTGCCCCCTCACCTCAACCTCTCTGTTCGATCTCACATCCTAGAGGAACTTGTTCTTGGTCCTCCCAGATGGGAATGCCTCTGCTCGACATTGCCTTTCATCTGTTCAATATAAAGGGCATGTTGTTTCAAACTGCATTAAGACTTTTAGGACATCCTGTCTATCTTGTATTCTGTACTTAGACCTATTTACCAGTTACATCCCTCCCCCAGAATGAATGTTTTGGACTTTATTTGTGTCTTCAATCTGTGTCTTGGCATCTTGCCGGACCAGAAATGCCTGAGGATTCGTTAGCTGAATCAATGAATGAACGTCAAGTAATTATGACTTATTAATTTTTAGTTTATGAGGAGTCGATGAGTAAAATCTCCAGTCCTCCCACGACTCTTGCTCTTCCCCACATTTTTCAGCCAGTTGGCAATTATTTTATAAACTTCTGCAAGCCCAAGTTTTTTCAAAGTGTTTGCAATATCAAAGTCTGCCCTACTGACTGGCCTTGACACGCCTTCCTGAGACTTTGATGGATAGAGATAAAACCAATCATGATGAGCTGCTTCAAAAAGATGCTCTCCCTGTTCCCTTCCTCCCATTTCATTGAGCTGTCTCTACGCTTTCCATTTTCACCTTTTCTCTTTCTTAAAAGTAGCCTGAAAAAAAATGTAAATCTGTATAAACATTGTTTAAAGAAGAACCGCGAGATTGGCTTCTACAAGGCTATGGTAGTGTTAAGTGTAAAGAACCCCCAAAGGATGCCAAATGTAGTCATTCATTAGAAGGCCTAATTTGGGCACAAGGGAAGAGGTAAAGAAGCACCTGTCTCAGGAGTTAGGCAGGAATAGAGTATAGGTACAGAACAGGGCATACATGGGCCGACTCAGCTACTGGGAGGGGTTGGCTCCATGAGGTACTTGAGAGTAAGAGTGTTTTTATTCTTGGTACTAGAATCCCTGAGGCCCAGTGCTGTGTGGGGTGTATGTAGTGGGAGCTTAATAAATGCAGAGTGACTGTATTTTTTTTGAAAGAAGGGAAAGTCTGCCAGTGTATGCCCCATTCTGTACTTGTGATCCACCCCTGCCTGGAGGCTTAGAGAGAGATGCTTCCTTACCTCTTCCCTGGGGCCCAAATTAGGCCTTCTAATGATTGCACATTTGGCTTCCTTGGGGTGTTCTTTTCATTTACATTATTATGGCCTTTGTATAACCTTCCTGGTTCTCCCAGCCCCCTTAAACAACTGTGAAAGGGATTTGTCTGTTTTTTTTTTCTCCAGGTTATTTTTAAGAAAGAGAAAACGTAAAATTTTCAGGATAGACACATATCTAAATGAACTGAGAGGAAGGAAAGGGAGAATTTGGGAGAGAATGAAAGGTAGCTTACGTCTGGAAATAACTTATAAAACTAAAGTTATGAACATAATTCAATTTATTTTTCTTTAAGTCGAAGCAAACTAAATTTCTCTAAAGCTCAGAACTTTACATCTGGGTATTCTTATTTTCCTGGTTTGTAGAGACGTAAGATAATAGTTTATTTGGCGACTGCTGGGATCCGGACTGAATCAAATATTCAGGATGAGCTCCTTAACTTTGTGCTCCTGCCATTTGAAGATACTATTATCTGCAACTTGTGTTATTAGAATATTAAGTCATTATAAGATAACATATTAATTATTATATTATTATCGACAATTTTCTTATAGTGGTTAACATCAGGTGAAAATGTAAAAGGGGATCCATGTGGAAATTTTTCATTGCCTTTTCCTCTTTGCAAGGACTATTCTTCACAAGTTTATGTGTGTAAAAATGCCTTGGTAAATCCCATATTTGTGGCAATTTCATGTTTCACGCTGAAAGTTTTCCTTTCCATCTTTCTGTGTTTCTAAGGGACTTTGAAGAGAAGTATCAGCTGTGTTAATTTGTAGAGGCCTCCTCCCCTCCATAGGCACAGTGGAATGATGGGGACAGTCTCCCAGTGGCCTGAGCTCTAGCATTGTTAATGAAAGTTAAGTTACAAATTGGCCCATTCGAAAAATGTAAGTGTAGAGCAAAATGACCATTTGGCTTCTCTGTTCACATGGAGTAGAAATTGCTTTAAAACTCCACCACTCTCTTCCAGATGCTTTCCAAGTCCATTGAGCAGCTGAAACAGCCAGGAAGCCAATTGGAAGAATCGGAAGAGGAACTTCACGGAGACCAACCCATGCAAGAAGACCGGGCTCCCTCCAGCACCAACAGTGTTCGGAGCGACAGCAGCTTGGGCCCAGATGACAGCCAGCGGAATCCCCCCTTAGGGGCTGTGAAAATAAAAGAGGAGCCCCTGGACAGTGACGATGATACTCAGCCCCAGGAAATGGAATCTGGGGAGCAGGCTGCTTTGGTACAACAGGTAATAGGCAAGGATTTGGCACCAGGATTTGTAATTAAGGTTATTATCTGAACACCAAGCTCCACCCACGATTAGGTCACGGAAAGAGAAGATCAATTCCTAGCCTTGTGTCGGTCTGGGAGTTTGGTTTGAGAATTTAAAGCATCTCACCAAGGCAGGCATTTCTGTATGTACATTTTCAATATAGAGAGGGTTCTTTGAGCATCGACTAATGGAAAGAGACCTGTTTCACTAAGATTCCATCCCATCTGTCCTTGGGTTAATGATAGACATTTTGTTGGCCCTGGACTCTGTCCCATCTGTTAACTTCTCATGGAAGGAAATCCACAGTTGGTTGTATCCCCCATGTTGAGATCAGCCACTCCAGGAGTCAGCTCCAGGCATGATCAATGAAGCATTCTCTTGCTCTCTCCCTTTTTGGTTTTGTCTTCACACATTGACTTTGACCTTGACTCCTCTGTATATAATGTATCATACTGCAGTCTCAGACACTGTTAAGGGTAGCTTTTTGTTTCTTCCTTTTCCCCCCTTCTGTAGAAAGGTGTAATGGTGTAAATGCCGTTGACCTTGGATTTGTGTGCATTGGTAGTAATTGAACCCCTTAGAGTTACAGGTGGTTGTAATGAAGCAGATTGGAGTCCTAGCTTTATTTTTTATATTGTAGCTTGTCTGATTTTTGCATTGCATAGTTGATTTCTCCTGGGTTTTCTGATGACATTGTCTAGAGAGACACATTCCTGTGAAGCAGACACAAATCTGGATAAAGAATGATAGCTAGGCACCACCCTGCTTTAATCAGATCCCATGGTAGAGCCATATGTGCAGTAATAGACAACACCATGGGACCACCAAAATGGGAAAGTTGGCCATGGCATTGTTCTCAAAAGGGAAGTGAACTAAGGTCAGATATATAGGCAGTGGTTCCAGGATCATCAAGATGGCAGTCCCATGAAAAAATGGCGTTCCAAAAGCAGTTTGAGCAGATAGAGGTAAAAGGACAAAAGAGCATTCCAAAATTCGGAACGTCGGGCTTAAGGAGAAACACAACAAATCAACTCACCATTTGTATATAGAGCACCTTCATGGAGATTGTATCCTCTGAAGCTATAAGATCCCAACAACTCGGAATGCATTGGAAGACGCTCTCTACTTAAGTCAATTCTTTGTCAGGTTTCTGCTGTTCTACAAAAAAAAAAAAAAATGATTCTATGAGACTGGACAGGAAATGCCTTATGGAAACAGGAAGTCCAAGTGATTCATGTACTAAGGAATGTAGGGGGGAAAATAGTGGGGAGGATAGTATTCAACTCTCTCTGTTTTCAAAGGGCACTCCATGAATTGATTTATTGTCTAAGAAAATAACAACTCAAGCAGGGAAATTGTTAAGGAAGTTTTCCAATGAAATATTTCCTTCATACCCCTTTTTGATATGTTTGCCTTGTTTTATAGGTTTACTTTGGTTAAGCTAGTTAAAGGTTCATTGTATTAAGTCCCTTTTAATATGGATAATTCAAAACTGACCAAGAATTTGTGTTTTTTTTTAATTCAAATATTTATATTTCTAAATCCAAGGCATTTTAAGGTGTAGGATCCTGTTTCAAGAGAACCAAACTGCCCAGTATTGACTCATTCCAATGGGTGTCACAGGCATTTGGTGTATACATTTTGCTGTGATATTAAAAAAAAAGACTTTAAAATATGATAGTGTCTAAAGATATACTATCTTTCCTTTCTTTTTTAAAATATCACCACACAAATTAAAGTAACCTAAAGGAAATCTTGGAACCTTAGAACATAGAATAAGGTTGCTATGTAATGAAAAGCCTGAAGATTTGATGTCACCCCAGAACAAAAAAGAATTTTCCTTCTACCAGTCTATTTTTGCAGTCAGTCAAAATAAAACGGCATACCTGTCTTTTCTGGATAGAAAAGAACAATGGTGCCCAAAATATGGCAAATTTTTTTTAAAGTGTTTATTTTTCCATCTTATGAGCAGTCATTTTCTGGAAAACCTTTTTCCTGTTTCCAAATGGGGTTGGGTGGGAAGAGGATAGTGGGTCTTTTAAGATACATCTTTAAGGAAGACCCTGCTATCAGAGAGACTTGCAATTGATTTCCCAAGGTGTATCAGTACAGGCACAGAACAGCAACAACCAGAACAACCAAGCTATGCTTCATAGCATCTTTGGAGAGCAGCATCAGTTTGATTAGCAAACTTGAGCTAAGCTGAAGTGGAGATTCAGTCAATTTCATCGAGAAACTACCTGGAACTAGTGAAAAGGAAAGCTGGGCTTAAATCCTTGTAGTTCTCATTGAGAAATGTCTCTTACATTTAAAATCAACTGTATTTATTATAATTTACACCCGCATGGGTGAGATCATGTTTTGTGTTGTAAATATATTCTGTTTGTATGTGCACCATTTGCCTTCTGTTATTAGTCTCTTTCTCAAATAAAGTTTTGTTTTTTATTTTAAAAGATTCCTTTTCAGACATCTGCCTTTGTGGAAAATCCATCTATTTAGTCTGTTTCCTCACCAAACACTTCCAGCACCTCTCAAGAACTTGTCCTGCTTTGTTGAAAAGAGCAATGGCAACTTTCAACAGTGATTTTTTTCATTATTTTAAATGAAATAAATATTCAATTTCAAAATTTTAGTCTGTATACATCAGTCATTATGAAATTAGAAACAAGTCAATGCTTTGCATTCTTTTCCTAAAGAATTCTGCCTTTAAAGTCTGGGGACCTGCATTCAAACCCTGGCACTGTGTGTACTTTTGGAATCTGGGACAATCAGGCAATGAGCATTTAGAAAACATTTACTGCTTTCCACCTCCGTGCCAGGAATACAAATAAAAGCAAAACTGGTCTAATCACCTCTCTGACCTTAAAGAGAGGTTGAATGACTGGTTTCTAAGGCTGCATCCAGTTTTAAATCTGTGATTCCGTGCTCCATTCAATCTAATTTAATAAGCATTAGGAAATGCCAACTGTATGCCAGGCATTGTGCTAGACCAAGAAATTTAAAAATAAAGCTCCTGTCCCAAAGGAGCTTCCATTGTATTGATATTTTATAAGGAACATGCTGGAAGAATTATGATGAATATGAATGAAAAAAGCTGCCCATTCTCAAATTGTTTCAACTTCTAAAAGCTAGTTTTTTTAAAAAAATTGTCCAACCTAGCGCCTCACTCATAGAAGGTCCTTGTTAAGCATGTCAGTGGGTGAATAATGATGTAATCGTTGATATTGGTGGTTACTTCCAAGATGAGAAGTCTTGTCAACAATTTGTGGAGATTCCCCAAATCAAAGGTCAAAGGTCAAATTCCCTCTTTCCCAAGGATAATTTTTATTTGAACTTGACATCCTGCTAACTCAGTCACATTGTGGAATAAGCTACAGATTGAGGTGGCATTCATTCTTTTTCCATTGACGTAACAGGATCACATAGGCATGGGAAGCCATCAAGACCTATGGTAACAGATTTCCTACATTCGTTGTTCATTCATTCATTCAACACATAGCTGTTAAGCACCTGCTAACACGAGACATTGTGTGCTAGGGATATAAAAATGTCAAGATGAAGGTCCCTGCCCTGGGAGAGTTGGTATACTGCATTTGGGTGGACACGTCCTGCATCTCATACATGGGCTTGTGGGATACTTGCACTTAGAATACGGTTCAAATGAAATTTAAGCTGGAAGTAGCCTTAGGGGTCACCTAGTCTAGTCCTCTCCTTTGGAGAGGTTAAGTAACTTGCCCTAGAGGAACATGTGGCAGAAGTGGATTTGAACCCAGGACCTGTGACTAAAGAGGCAGTACTGTGTGCTGTGGAGCAGGATGTTTAACTTCTCATTGCCTCAGGAGACTCTCTAGGACTTATCTATTAGTGATAGTCCAGGAATTTCCTGTGGTGATAAAATCACAGATTTCTAGAACTGTTACAGTGTCACTCATTTATAATTAATTATCTTTTTTCCAGTTATTCATTGACTTTCAGTTACTTGGAGACCTATAAATTAGTGTCCCCTAAATCCAAGTACTAGCTACTAGAGATAGACAAATAGCCCATCCTTGGAAGTCTCAAGTGGCTTATATTCTCTCTCTCTGACACACACACACACACATACACACAAGGTTTATTATCTAAATGATTGATTTCAGATAATTTCAATTGGAATCCTGCCAGTTGCAGTTTATAAGAGACTTTGGAGGGGGGGTGGTAGAAATGGGGTTTCCTGCATTTGTTCTTTGTTCCCTGATACTTTAAAAAGTGCTCTTCCACCTCTGTCAGTGAAAAGAGTTCTTTGAATGGTGATGAATCCACTTAGATTGAGAATTTCTGTGACTTTTTTTAAAAACCAGAACTGTCCCCAAAGCATTATGACTAAGGGTGATTTCCTAGGCTATATGCTTTGAGGGGGTGGGCAGTGATTTACTGAGGCTTCTAGTGGGTAAAGACAGTGGCTCCACCAGCTGGTGTTGAAAGGGATCTTGAGGTTCATATAAATCTATATATTTATAGACAGAAGGAGTGCATAGCTTCTCTCACCCCCAACTATCACTACCCAAGGGTTCAGACTATTCTTTAAAATACTTAATTGTCAGACTTCCAAGGCTACCTTCCATATACACATAGCCAGAATAAAAGGAATACATTCATTCATCCTCCTTTCAGCCACCAAAGTGATTTTCCTACAGTGCAGGTCCTATCATGTCATCCCCTGCTCAACAAACTCCAGTGGCTCCCTTTGGCCTCCAGGGTCAATTCCAAGATGCTCTGTTTGACATCCAAAGGCCTTCATAATCTAGCCTCCTCCTGCCTTTCCAGTCTTCTTACACCTTACTCCCCAACAGGAACTCTTCCATCCAGTGACACTGGCCTCTTGACAATGCTATGAACAAGGCCCTCTATCGCTTGGCTCAAGACATTTTTTCCTGGCTGTCCCCCTGCTTTGAAAGCTCTTCCTCCTCTGCTCTGACTATTGACCTCTCTGGCTTCCTTTAAGTTCCAACTAAAATAACGTCTCTTACTACAAGCTTTCCCTAAACCTCTCTTAATTCTAATGCCTTCCCTCTTTTTGGGTTTTTAAAAATCAAATTATCCTGTATATAGCTTGCTTTGTAAATATTTGTTTGTAAGTTGTCTCAATAATTATATTGTAATCTCTTTGAGGGTAGGAACTGTCTCTTGCCTGTTTTTTTTTTTTGGATCCCCACTGCGTAGCACAGTACCTGCGACACAGCAGGCACCTAATAAGTGTTTATTGTTTGAATGGTTAATAGTGGTGGGGGTTGGGTGGGACCTTGTCTTCAAAACCCTCACATTGGCTAGGAATTGTCCTCGTCTTTTCTGGCACTCTAAGTCATCATATTTGATACAAATGCAACATGTGTGCATATATCCATACATCTGCAACAACAACCACCAAAAAAAATCCTCCACATTCCTGTATACGAGTTTCATTCTTCAGTGGCTTTTCAGTCATGTCCGAATTTTCGTGACCCCATTTGGGGTTTTCTTGGCACAGACACTAGAACCAAAATGTAAGATACATTTATGTATTAGAGGGCAGGAGATGGGTGATGACTCAGTAGAAGAGACTGAGAAAGAATGGCCACACTTAGAGGAAATCCCACAGAGAACAGCATCATCAACGTCAAGGAAAGATAAAGGACCCAGAAGGAAGAGGTGTTGAAGAGCATCAAAGGTTACAGAGAGTAAAGACAAGGAGAGCTGAGAAAAGGTCATTGGTTTCAGCGGTTAAGAGATCACTGCTGTTTTTAGAGAGAAAAGAATCCAGAGAGGGATTGTAAGAGACTGAGAAGTGAGTGGATGGTGAATCATTAGAGATGGTGTGCTAAGAAACCGGCAGAGAAAGGAAGGGGGGAATTCAGGGAATGAGTTTTCATAGAGGGTAGGTGAAGTGGAAGATTCTTAAGGCTTGGGAAGACATGGTGTGGTTGTAGCAGCTGAGAAGTAACCACTAGAAAGGGGAGAAAGAAGATGAGGGAGACAATGGGGCTCAACAGTGGAACAAGCTTTTAGAAGGGTTGGAATCAAGGTCTCTAGTGGGCAGGTTAGGTCTAGCCAAGGAGAACAGCCACCTCTCCCTTAGTGGGTAGAAGGGGACTTTAGGAGAGAAGTGAGGGAGTTTGCATGGGTAATACTGATTTTCTCAATGAAATCAGAGGTGACATCCTTAGCAGAGAAAGAATTAGGGGTGGGGGTTTGTTCATGGTTGTGATGACATCATTAAAACCTGAGTCACTGCACATTAGGTAAATAGGTTTGGGTTCAATTCAATTGCACAAGTATTTATTTTCTATATGTGCCATGCCCTGGGGAAACAAACACAAAAATGAACCAGCCCCTGCCTTCAAGTAGCTTACATTCCATTGAGAGGGACAAATTAGCACAGATAAATCCATACAAAATGGATACAAACTTGCACAAAGTGATTTCAAGAGGGACAAAGATATAATAGGCAGTGCCGAAGGCCTCCTAGTGACGGTGGCATTGGAGCTGCACTTTGAAGGAAGCCCAGGATGGGTGATCTCAGTGATAATCAGGAGCAGGCTAAGAGCTCAGATGAAATAAGATGAAATTGGTGTTGTTTGGTCGTTTCAGTCATGGCTGACTCTTCGTGACCCCGTTTTGGGATTTTCTTGGTAAAGATACTGGAGAGGTTTGCCATTTCCTTCTCTAGCTCACTTTACAGATGATGAAACTGAGGCAAGCAGGATTAAGTGACTTGCCCAGGGTCATATTGCTAGTGTCTGAGGCTGGATTTGAATGCGGGAAGAGGAGTCTTCCCAACTCCAGGCCTAGTGCTCCATCCGCTGTACCACCTAGCTGCACTAAATATGTGTGTGTGTACGAATGTATGTATGTATATGTGTGTGCTTGTGTGTTTTTGTATGTATAGCTAAATAAAACCATTCTTTCTACTATATTCAAACTTTCAAGTTAACATGGCAGTTTGAAGCCACAGTTCTCAAATTACTTTTCATCTTTTTCTCAGCTGGCATTGCGTTTCCTCTTCTTCCTTGTCCTCCTCCTTTCCCTCCTCATCCTCTTCTTCTTCCTCCTTGTTCTCATCTGTTTTCATTTCCCCACATGAACAGAAACTTTCCTATTGGATCAAGATACTTCAGATTATTTTCTGTATTGATTTTGCAAAATTTCTGACGTGCTTTCTGCAGTTCTGTTGTTCCCTCCAAATGTGTTTGTTCCCTCTCAATAGAAGTGCTGTGTGACTCCATTTCTTCTCTTAAGTACTCCTTCACTTTCCAGTTTTAGGTCTCTGGTCTTCCCCGTTGTCTGCACTGTCCTCCATTGTCCCCACATAGCAATGCCGGGGTGGGGGAGGTGTCACTATTTCTCTTTCTTGAAGCTTCCAAGACATTCTTTACTGCTGACCATCACAGTCTGGACCCTCTCATTGGACTTGACCAGTGAAATCCATGGCCTTTCCATCCCAACGAATGGCTTCTGTATCATGTGGTTGTCCCGTTCTTGCTCTTATTATCTGACACATAGCAAGTGTTTCATAAATCCTCATTGACTGATTGTCGATCCACTTCAAAGCTTATGTTGAATATTGTTTCTCTCTTCCCATGTCCCAGACACGCATATGATCATTCTTCAGATACTTGGTAATATTAATCCATTCCTCCTACCACCCCCACCCCTCTTGGGTGCATTTTATTTAGTTTTTTTATTTAGTTTTCCTATTCAGTTTTCTTTGTCAAATACCAAGTTGAGTAGTGTGTTTAAAAAATAAATGCCCACAAATATTTGGGGGGGAATAGGTGGGGAGTAGCAATGAAATCTTTACTCTTGTTAACATCTTTGAGATTTCCTTTTCAACAAACCTATATTTTTTAAATCCCTTTCTTCTTTGCCTGACAAATTTATTTTAAAGCCTCCTTGAAATTGTCTAGTGCATTCTCTCTTTGTTGTCATTTGCCTGAATGTTCCACTTGGGTGCTGCCATGACCTCGCCTCAAAATTGGAAGGTCCCTGAAACTGAACGCTTCTCAGGATTTCGGTTCCCTTTCCCCCGTGCTGTGTCTACTAGTGCCATTGCCACCTTCCCCAGGCTTCTAGGCTATCAGTATTGGCATCATCATGGGCGCGTTCCCCTCTGTTTCTAAACCTTTTTGTTCCTTTGAAAATCTCTCTGATCCATCCTTTTGGTCTCCATTCCCGTTTCCCTCACTCTAGTTCAGACCTTCCTCATCTTACTCCTTGATTATTTCAGCAGCTCCCGGTTAGTTTTCCTGTATGTAGGTAGGCTGCTCTTCATTCTACTGCCAGAATTATTCCCCATCATTTTGGAGGGCCTCTGTTCTCATCTTTATGGATACTCTGTCCACTGATGAGGTGCCACAACCTGGCCTCTCCTTTTGATCCTATGTGGTTCTCTTGTCCTCGTCCTCCAATAATTCTTCCAGTGAGGATCTACTCGGTGGGTTGAAGGGTCTTCCTCTAGGTTTTTCACATTCTCTGCAAACCCTGACCAGTCTAATATTTCTCCAAAAGTACACTTAAAGATTTATAGCCTTTCTTTATTACTTATCCCATCCAGTGCTGTGTCTTCTGATTGGCTTTCTAAGCCCTTTGTTATCAGCCTGTATTTGGATCTTCGATCTCATCAATGTACCTATGGTCTTCAACCATACACATCCAACCCTTCTTTGCCTGCCCATCCTGGGAGACTCTCATCTAACTCCTTCCAATGGTTCACCATAGGGAGTCCTTCTAACTCATTGGAGGCTTCCCTCCATTTCTCCTGACATCAGGAGGGCACTGGTAGAGCATTCTGGCCATCCACCTCTCATATCTCAGCTTTGGCACATGCCCAGCCATGTGTATGTCACATATTTTCCCATGTGTCTTATAAAGCTCTCTTGTTTCCTCAATTCATACTGACATCATTAGTCATGTTCCTAACTAACTATTGTCTATATGCTTAATCCTGCTCTATATCTTTGTGTATGATATTCTTTCTGCCTGGAATACCCTCACTCCTCCATTTTCTACGTTTGAATTCACTTCATGCTCCCCATTTTGATCTCCTTCCTCCACAGCTACCATTAGTCTTTTTCTTCAAGTCAGAACCTTCCTTTTCCATCCAAATTTTCCCCAATTGCTTCATAGGTGTTAGTTGAATAATACTACAAGGTCTCAGAGTACCTCATAGTACCACTGCCAATATGTATGTAAAGTTAGAGCAAAACAGAGGAATGAACAAATCCAAGTTGCCTGCACTCTTACCTTCAAGGGATTGATCAACAAGCATTTATTAATCACCTACTGTGTACTCAGCCCTAGACAAGGAGCTGGAAGTACAAGGACAACATTAAAGGTGTCCCTGCTTTCAAGGAGTCCTAGTATTTCTCCTACCCAGTGGTCCCTTTCATCCCAGACAAACCTAAGATGATGTTGTCCCAGTACGTTCAGATGTAGTGTCACAGCTGTGGAGAATGGAGGCCTTTGGGGAGGTGGCCAGCCCTTCTGGTAGCTGGGAATCTCTCTTCATTCTCTCAAGAGAGAGTTAAGTCTCTGATTTATTCTTCTAGCATCAAACGTAACCCGATTTATTCAGAATTTTGCCATTCCAATGGTCTTTGTGTAATTCCTTCCTTGTAATTTCATTTTGGGCAGGTAGGTGTTGCAGTGGATGGAGCACTAGGCCTGAATTCAGGATGACTCATCTTTTGAGTTCAAATCTGACCTCAGATACTTGCTAACTGTGTGACCTTGGGAAAGTAACTGCATCCTGCTTGCCCCAGTTTCCTCATCTGTAAAGTGAGCTAGAGAAGGAAATGGCAAACTCTTTGCCAAGAAAATCCCAAAACGGGGTCACGAAGAGTCAGCCATGACTGAAACGACCAAACAACACCAATTTCATCTCATTTCATCTGAGCTCTTAGCCTGCTCCTGATTATCACTGAGATCACCCATCCTGGGCTTCCTTCAAAGTGCAGCTCCAATGCCACTGTCACTATGAGGCCTTTGGCACTGCCTATTGTATCTTTGTCCCTCTTGAAATCACTTTGTGCAAGGTTGTATCTATTTTGTATTGCTTTATCTGTGCTAATTTGTCCCTCTCAATGGAATGTAAGCTACTTGAAGGCAGGGGCTGGTTCCTTTTTGTGTTTGTTTCCCCAGGGTGTGGCACATAGTAGAAAATAAATACTTGTCCAATTGAATTGAACCCAAACCTATTTACCTAATGGGCAGTGACTCAGGTTTTAATGATGTCATCACAACCATGAACAAACCCCCACCCCTAATTCTTTCTCTGCTAAGGATGTGTGTTGGTAAGCAAAATGGGCTCCTTAGCACTTAGTTCGACAAGTGCCCTTGAAGAGTTTGGTTTTTGTTTGCTTTGAGTAATTCAGTGTATTTCATTGAGTCTTACTAAGTGCTAAGCCCCAGACCCAAACCCCTATTAGGTGTAAAACCTATGTGGGTGTGGATTGGCAACTAAGGTGGGGCCCAAGGTGGGGCTAACTCCAGGGGGGGCCTAGTTCACATGTCTGGGACAGCAGAGGCTTTTAGACCAGGTGGGTTTAAGTCGCCTCTTTGTGACGATTCTAGGTCACATGGGTGAGTCCCATATGTGACTCACCCCTGACCTGGAAAAAGATATAAAACCAGGGGTTGGCTGTCTCTTCTTTGGAACTCATTCCTGCAGCAGTGGTGGCACGAGTGACTCTGGGCCAGCCCTTGTTCTGAGCTCCCAGGCTGAACCTAGATGTTGGTAACTATGAATCTGTATTGGGTCTTGTCTATTGATGTTTGTACTTTGTTTGTAATTTGCTCTGAAGTTCAGGGTGCTGGCTTTTTTCTCTGAACTATGTGAGTGATATTTGTGTGCTAAATTAAAGTAAGCTTGTCAACCCCTTCACCTTGCTTTCCTTAGTTAGGCAGATCAAAACAACCTGTGCTGTTGGCAGCTTTCTGGGTGCTGGCTGTGCGTGGACCTTACACCCCCACAGAAGCTGCTAGCCAGATTGTTGAAACAGGATGTCACCTCTGATTTCATTGAGAAAGTCAATATTACCCATGCAAACTCCCTCACTTCTCTCCTAAAGTTCCCTTCTACCCACTAAGGGAGAGGTGGCTGTTCTCCTTGGCTAGACCTAACCTGCCCACTAGAGACCTTGATTCCAACCCTTCTAAAAGCTTGTTCCACTGTTGAGCCCCATTGTCTCCCTCATCTTCTTTCTCCCCTTTCTAGTGGTTACTTCTCAGCTGCTACAACCACACCATGTCTTCCCAAGCCTTAAGAATCTTCCACTTCACCTACCCTCTATGAAAACTCATTCCCTGAATTCCCCCCTCCCTTTCTCTGCCAATTTCTTAGCACACCATTTCTAATGATTCACCATCCACTCACTTCTCAGTCTCTTATAATCCCTCTCTGGATTCTTTTCTCTCTAAAAACAGCAGTGATCTCTTAACCGCTGAAACCAATGACCTTTTCTCAGCTCTCCTTGTCTTTACTCTCTGTAACCTTTGATGCTCTTCAACACCTCTTCCTTCTGGGTCCTTTATCTTTCCTTGACGTTGATGATGCTGTTCTCTGTGGGATTTCCTCTAAGTGTGGCCATTCTTTCTCAGTCTCTTCTACTGAGTCATCACCCATCTCCTGCCCTCTGATACATAAATGTTTCTTATGTTGTGGTTCTAGACCCTCCTTTCTTTCCATTTTCTCCTTTGGGGATCTTATCTGCTTCAACAGATTCAATGATCACCTCTATAGGATCATTTCTAAGTCTACCTGTTCAATCCATATCTCTCTAGAACCTATGTCCTGCCTCACCTGTCCATCAGCTTTCTGATGGATGTGGATGTCCCATAGACATCTCTAACTCATGTCAAACACAAAACTCATTGTCTCTCTCCCTCCTCATTCACCCATCAAATACACTTCCCTATTTTTGTCAAGGGCACTGCCGCCCTCCTAAGCACAAAGGTTTGGAACCTCAAATGGTCCTTGACTCTTCCTTTTGCCTTGTGTCTCATTTCTAGCCAGGCTCCAAGTCCTATCCATTCTGCTCCCATGATCTCTCAAACTTCTCCAGTTTCTCTCCACCATTCCCCACCCCCTCCAATCCCACCCCAACACACATGGCCTTCCTCAAATGACAATTTAATCTCTGATGCAGTGCAATGAATCTTTAAGGACAACTAAAAAACTGAATGGGATTTCCCTCTATATTGCAACCTGACACCATTATGTAATACCAATTTCTCTCTCCTAGCTGGAAGGACCTTTGAGATCAAGTCTAGCCCCTTCATTTTACAGCTGGAGAAATTGAGGCCCAGGACGATTAAAAACTGGACCAAGATCCAGGCATTTGGACCACAAATCCAATTCTATTTCACATGGAACTTAGCTTTGAGCACTTTGAGAAGCATCAGAAAAGTTATGATCATTCTTCTTAGTGTGAGTCGCAATACGAGCTTGAAAAGTTTCTCGACTAGAATGGCACAAACAAAGATAACTGTGGCTCATGTTAATGTGCACTGGGAGTCTGCTAAGCATGTCATCAGCATTATTGCCTACCATATTGCACCAACCCCATCTTAGGCATCTGGGTATCTTTGTTTTAGAGATAAGGAAGCAGAGGCTCACATTTGATAAACAGCATTTCTAGGCCCACCCAGCTGACGATGTCAGAGGCAGGATTTGGCCAGGGCAGTCTTTCCTCCCAGTCCTGACTTCTCCCCTCTAGGTCATTCTAGGACAGTCCAGTCTGAGAATGAGCATTTTTCTTTATCTGAGCTACACAGACCTATCCTAGCCTAATCTGATCTCAAGAATGTGGTTGAAGAATAGATTCAGTCTTTGGTGGATTTTTTTGTTTGAGGAATTCTTTATTTCTTGCAGTTACAAAGGATGAACCAGATCATAGACACACTAACAGGCCCATGGTCAAGCTGTCCGAGCTGGGCAAGATCTTTCTGCTGGATTGAGAAGACAAACAAGCAGAGGAGAGGAGCTAAGATTCAGATTTGGGAATGGTTGGACCCAATCAAACAAGCCAGAAAGCTTTTATCGAACCTGTGTGCCAGGTACCTCGCCAGGTGCCGTGGATGCAGATACAAAGAATGAAATACCTATACCCAGGAAGAGTTAATTTATTAACAGGACATGGTTGTGGCAGATTGAGCAGGCGTTCTGCTTTTTTCTACCTAGAAACAACAGTGATTCTCCTGGAGAAGACAGTTTCCTATAATACGTTTAGTTAGCAATATCTACTATATCCATAACCCTTCACAGTAATGCCAAGTTCTAAGAGCACAGCAACAAATAGGACTCAATGGACGCCACTCCCTCTGCCATTCAGGAAACTCCAGTGGTTCCCTCTTACCTCCAGGATAAAGCATAAATTCTGTTTGTTCGTAAGTGGTACCTTTAAAACTTCCCAATCTTCTGAACACCTTTGACCCTCTAAGAGCTCTGGGGTTTGACAACATTGGCCTCATTGCCATTCTTTGTCTACCGTGCTCCATCCCCTGAGCTCTGGCCATTGCCATTCTCTGTCTCTGATGCCTGGAATGTATTCTTCCTCATCTTGTAGCCTGAATTCCCTGACCTCCTTTAGGTCCCATCCAAAATCCCACATGTTTTCCCATGTGTAATCTCAATCTGCAAGAAGTCTTTCCTGATTCCTCCTAATGTCATTAACTTTCTCCTAAGAGATTCTCTCCAGTTTATCATGTGCATGCATATGTATCTACACCTCTGTATCTTTATCTATATCTCGTTTGCAAACAGTTTTTTTGCTGTGTAGTCTCCCTAAGTAGACTGCGAGCTCCTTGAGAGCAGAGACTGTCTTGTTTATTGTTGTTATTTTTTTGCCTTTCTATCCCCAGCACTTAGCACATAGTAGGCACTTAATACATGTTTGTTGACCTAATTTTCAATTGCATGGGCTGCTGTGCTACTGCTTTTGAAAGGAGAGCCGTTTAGAGATTAAACTATCATTGTATGTATATGCGTGTGCATGTATGTATGTATGTGGATGGGAATGATGGGATGGTAGGAGGCAAAGACATGTTACTGAAAAAAGATACTGTAGGAACAAAAGGCCTTTTAGCATTGACTAAAATGAAGAGGAATCATTTCTCTTTCCTGCTGAATCGTAAGAGATCATCTACTGGTTCGTATCATAAGATCATCTACTGGTTCTTAAGAGATCATGTACTGGTTTGTTGGCTTCTAATGTGCTGTTGACTTACTATTACACCCCTGAATCTTAATGTAGTGGAAAAACATTGGATTTAAAATCAGAAAACTATTGTGGGGATCAAAAAAGGGGTAACTTTCAAAGTTCTTCCTAAGTCACGAAGGACTATGTGAATGCTAGCTAATGTTCAGTAGTAGTAGTAGTAGTAGTAGTAGTAGTAGTAGTAGTAGTAGTAGTAGTAGTAGTCATATGATTATTGTTATGGTTCTCATCCTTGTTTGGAGATCAAATGATGTCACATGTGCAAAGTGCTTTGTGATCCTTAAGGTATAGAAATGCTAGCTATTCATTGTTATGACCACTACAGTTATTATTATCATTACCATGAAAGGAAAGAAAATGAGAATTATCTCTTTGCTTTATTGTAGAGAAGGGATTTTTTTTAACCATTAAAGCCCCACCAAATGTCTGGATTATTGCAGCTGGGTAGTTGCCCTGTAATTTCCTTATTTCCTGCCCAGTTAATGAACCTAAGCCCAAATCTAATCAGAGTGCAGAAGTCTAAGCATTTGAGTCTTGGGTCCCAGGATAAAGATTGGTAACATCTGAAGATTATAAAACATGGAAGTGAATCCTGCCCTCAAATGATCAATTGTATTTGGGGAATCTAGGTTTTCTAATGAGAAAGACAAGTCTTGATCAAGCACATTAAGATTTCTCTCCTTCTCAATGTTCCCATCTGTTCTTAAGTTAAAAGCACTTTGTGCATCCAGGGGAAATGAGCTTTTTGCCCTGAGGCATCTCTGAAGATTCTTAGGGATTGGTTCCTTCTAATTCCAGCACCAGCCATTACCAAGGAAGTTCCTTGCAAACCGGCTGGCAGCTCTTTAAAGCACGCACTGTCCCAGCAAGCAAACCTGCATCTTTCAGTATCAGAAAACTCCAAGAGATCCTGGTTATTGATAAATTCATCTTCTCACCGATGCTTAAAAGGAGCTGCCAAGTAAAGTGCTGGTCAGCAGAAGTGACACCAAAGCAATGAAAATTCTTCTCAGAAAAAAGGATATGCTCTGGCCAATGGAATAGAAAGTTGTCTTATAAATAAAAAAGCAAGAAAGAAAAAAGAGAGAGAAAAAAAAGCCTAGCAAAGTTTCCCAAAAGTCTAAAGGTAAAAACAGACTCCTACTGCTGGGGAATATCCTAGGACCTGAAATTTAGAACCAGAAGCAATCTCTGAGGTCAATAAATCCAACTCCTATTTTACAGATAGGGTTACTCAGGCAAAGTCACGCAAAGGAGGTGATAGAAGTAGAAAGGAGAAAACCTGGAAACGCCTTCCATTTTTTGTTCCTTTTTCTAAAATGCCATTCACTTTTTTCTTTTCCTCTAGAATGGGGGCCAAGAGGGAAGAGCAGGTAGAGGACTTCTGTTTGAGTCTGGTTTCCCAAGTCACTAAGGTCTGCATTCGCTTTGGTGAGGGGGTTTGTTTTCCTTTAAAGCAATCAGAAAATTGGTTTCAGATTAAGTGTTGGTGAGGGTTTCTTTTTTAATCTTCTTTAATGAGCATGGATAGCAAGAAGGCTTTTTCAGGGAGATGAAGAAGGGATATAATTGTTTAGTGGCAATATCCCAGGCCAGGGAGCATCTCTGATGGGCAAATCTCACTTTTTTTTTTCCTAGAGTGGTTAGCATCCATTTAAAAAAAATACTCTCTTTTCCCTCGCACTGATAGAGTATAAAAGCTTTACTGTTACAGTTTGTGTGTGGCCGGGCAATGGCATATGGAAAACATGTTTCCTGCTATTTAATTAAATTAGGCCTCTCACGTGCCAGCCCCAGGCATGTCATTCCAGGCCCTCTGAGGCTCTTTGTCTGTCAGGGAGATGGACAAGATGTTGGCTGTCTTGAGCCACCTCGGCAAACTGCAGATCCAGTTGAGGACGGCCAGGCTGTTTGTTTAACCAAAACGTGGTATTCTTTCCATTTGGCTTGGATTTCTTGTGGACAAAAGAGATGACATTTTGGCCTTGGTGAAATGGAAAGAGATGATCAGGGCTCTGGAGACAAGTAGGCACTTTCTGTGAATCCTTGTTGGGGAAGAAAGAGAACAAGGTTGACTCCTGCAAGTGGGGTTCCAGGTGGAGTCCTTGTTTTCCATTAGTCCTGGAGGTTTGTGTGGGGAAGCTGGAATCCTCACTCTGGATGCAGCCATGGTGTCATCGATCGATCTGTTTGTTCCTTTGACTTACAGTCCATTTCTTGTGCCTGTTTTGGCTGTTCTGTCTTAACTGCAAAATCTCTAAGAAGTAATAGATGATAGGGCGCTCTTTGGAAGGTGCTTCACCAGCATTCACAAGATTCTGTCCCCACCTCTGCCACTTCAAAGCTCTGTGACCTGGGGTGAGCTACCCCTCCCTCTGCCCCACCAGGTCTCAGTCTAAGTTCCCTTCTGATGCCAAATCTATGATCCCAAATATCCCATGATTCTTTCCTCCCAGAGGAAATACAACCACGAGCAAATTTAGTCACTTGCAACATTTCCTCTACAAAGTTTCATCTTCTTATCATGGTGAGTTGTGTGTTAGCAGGAGATAAATTGGTTCTCATGCCTCCGTGTGAAGGAGCTGTGGTTTCTGTTTTTGGTTTTGTTTTTTTTTTGTTTGTTTGTTTGTTTTTATAGGGAACTCCAGGTAAAGCCATTCACCAAAGTATATCATAACCAGTCTTTGACTTCACCAAAGTATAACATAAGCCCTTCACCAAAGTATATCACAACCAGTCTTTGACTTAGCTGATAGTCAGTAGACAAGCTTTAAGTACCTAGATTGTGTCAAGCACAGCTCTAGGTACTGGTGACAAAATTTGGAAGGGAGACAATCCCTTCCCTGTTCCTTACATAAGATAATCCATCTCCATAAGGGTCTTTTCACTGACTGTCCCCCCTGGTGGAATGCTCTCTTTCCTTGTCCCTTCCTCTGTTTTCCTTCAAGTCCCAGCTAGAATCCTGCCTTCTATTTTAAAAAGCCTTTTCCTGCCCTTCTTAATGCCAGCCTCTTCTCAGACTACCCCCAGTTTATCCCTTCTAAACCTCATTTGTACATGGCTGGTGCTATGTTGTCTCCTCCATATCAGATTGTCTGCCCCTCTAGAGCAGGGACTGTGGTTTGCCTTCCTCTGTGCCCCTACTGTTTGGTGTGGGACTTGGGGCATAGTAGGTGTTTAATCAATACTTGCTAACTGCCCCACAAGGGGCTTCCATAGAGAGCTTCCTCTACTTGAACATAGGGGGTTAAATCATTTGCCCACAGGCACATCACTGCCATCAGAGGGAAGGTTTCAACCCAGGTCTTCTCCAATCCAAAGCCCACATTTTATTCAGTTCAATAAATATTATTTATTCAATGCAACAAATATTTAACTATCTAAGGCCCTGTATTGGGTGCTGATGATTTGAACTAAAACCAAAACCAAAAAAAAATCACCAAACCCCCAATGAATCAGTATTTCAGCCACGTTCTGGACAATCAGAGGTGAGGAGGGAGTGAGAATGTATCCAGGAGGGAGATGGGATATTGTGTAGAGGAACTGCCACAGTGCTGGGATGGAAAATGCTGGAAAGGGAGGCCAGGCTGAGGAGGCCAGGCGGCAGCCTCTTGTGTCGTCCACATCACAAATGTGTGCGTGTTGGCACTAAAGTGAGAACGGGTGTCAGCTTGGAAGTGCCGATTCCAAATGAGCCAACTCTGGGGAGGAATGTGGGGGTCAATCCAGCATCCTTATTCTCAGGGAGGACTTTGCTCTGAATTTCCTGGTTACTTAATAGAAGCTCATAAGGGTCAAAGGAATTTGCTGCAGGGCATAGACACAATGGTAAAGGTACTCTGAATCTAAACTCAGGATCTGGGCCTCAAGTCGCATTTGGGGGCTTTTCACATGTTCATTTTGTCTCCACATCATGCCCAAAGAGGAATGATCCAGCCTCTATGGGAAGATCTCCACTGCCTGGCCTCCATCTGCCTCTCTTGTATCTTGTATCCATTGTTCCTGGTTCTACTGTCTTGGGCCAAAAATAGAAAGTCTGCCTTGTAGTCTGCCTTGTGGTGTTGTCCCACACACACACACACACACACACACACACACACACACACGCGCGCGCGCCCCTATTCTTTTCCAGACTAAACATGCCCAATTCTTTCAACTGATCCTTGTACGCCTGGATTTACTGCCCTTCCTCATCCTGGCTTTCCCCTCTGCATATTCTCCGGGGTCTTCCATACCTTAAGATATTAGTGTCCCATGATCTCAGTTAAAATGTCTTTGTACCATTCGCTCTAATTCTCTACCTACTTTTCTGCTTCTTCGCCTTTTGGGCAAAGAACGTCACTGGCAAGCTTATCTCTACGATGGCCTGATACTTTGTGGTGATACTAGAGATGCATTGGCAAGGATGCTGACCATTTCTTCTTTGACTGAGAACTAGGCAAAACTATTAACCCCCGCTGTACTTTTGTGCTTCATTTCTCTTCATTATGACTTGACAACACATCATTATTTATGGAATCAAACATTTAGATCCTGAAGGACCTTCTGTGGTCTTTGGGTCCAATCCCCTCATTTTACAGATGAGTAACCTGAGGCTGCAAGACATCGGGTGACTTGTTTAAGACCACACAGGTAGTACAGATCAAAGCCTTGATTCAAATTCAGGTTCTTCTGCTCTAAATCTAGAACCTTTAATGAAACAGTCTCCTTTTGAAGACTAAGGTAGTTCTATATAAATAATGAAAGTCATCTAGATTAAAAAAAAGTAAAAGAAAAGATGACTTTGCCTTCTGGGAGAAAGTGGGGAATGATGAAAACTGGCAAGTGAAAACTCAGCAAAATGAAAATGGAAACTCGACGTGTAAAATATTGGATGCTTCAAGTTTTGAATAAAATGGCGATATATCTAAATATTTGACACAATGGCCACAATTAATGACAGTCTGTTAGTTCTGGGTTGAAAACAGGAATGGATTTTGTAAGACAATACAGGAAGATGCCCCTGAAGTATGATAACAAAAAGGGAGAAGGATGTCCCAACTTAATATGGCCAGAGAACATTCTGTAGTCCACAGGGCCTAGGAAGTTGAATTCTCCTGTGTAAAGGCAATCAGTAAGTGAGAAGATCTTGTCCATTCCCCTCCCCACCCCCCATTTGAATAGGCTTCAGGTGGGGCCAATGAAGGGAGGTCTGATTAGAGCTTCACTCCTAAGTAGGTCCCAAACCCCTAGCTACCAGCTGCATATCCTATGTGGGCATGAAGCCCCCAGTGTTCTAAGGGGAGTTGCTAAGACCAGAGCCAACAGTAGGTGCCTAAGTTCTGGTTGCTCAGATGACATTCTAGTGGATTGGATGATGTCTAAGAACTGTATAAAAAGAGATGACAGAGCTTGGAGAAGCAGACATGGTAGAAGCAGGAGAAGGAGGAGCAGGAGAAGCAGAACCAGCAGAAGGCACTACTGAGAGCAGGACTGACCCGAGAACCAGCTTCCCAAGTGTGCAGACCGGAGAGTGCTGAGCAAGGGCTTGAGACCAGTGGGTAATCTTACAGGAGGGCCCTAGCATTGGGGGAAGCACAAGTATGGTTTGGGTCACTGCCATAACATTTTTCTGTAACTCCTTGTTACTATTCTGAGGCGGGCTTATTGGATATGGAAGGTTTTGGCCACGATATCAAATTGGGGACATTGGTCTATGGGTCTGCTACTTTGGAGCTTGAAAAAATGCTTTAATTCTTCTGCCTTCTACTTAGAGAATTCCTTATATCCTGCAATTCTGAACCTTTCAGGCAAATTCATGATTTTCTTCCAAGTCATGAATTCTGCCTTAATGCTATATCTGGTGACAAAGATGGGATCCTCCTCCCTAAGTTTCCTTATTATGTTCCTTTTGAGAAGAAACCTTTCCGGGGGCGGAGCCAAGATGGTGGCTGGAAAGCAGGGACTTGCATGAGCTCTCCCCCAGTTCCCTCCAAGCACCTATAAAAATGGCTCTAAACAAATTCTAGAACTGCAGAACCCACAAAATAGGAGAGGGAAGCAGGGTTCCAGCCCAGGACAGCCTGAATGGTTGTGGGGCAAGGTCTATCGCATGGAACTGGGAGTGGAGCAGAGCAGAGCCCATCCTGAGCTGCACTTGGACCAACCAGATGGGGAGCTGGCCGGAACAGGCCCTAGCACCCTGAATCAGTGAGCTGTGGCAGTTACCAGACTTCTCAACCCACAAAAACCAAAGACAACAGAGAAGGTTAGCAGGAAAAGCTGCTGGGACAGAGTGAAAGAAGTTTGTGGTTCGGCTACCACCCCAGGGCAGCCGAGGTAGTGCAGCTCTGAGGCTGCTTCCAGAGCTACAGTTGCAATTGCTTCCGGCCCCAGGCCCACCTGGTGGGAGGAATTAAGTGGCAGATCTGAGCGGGAGTGCAGAGCCAGCTTAGATCTGAGTCTGGCCTGGTGCAGAGCCAGCTTAGATCTGAGTCCAGTCTGGGTTGGTGGTTCTTGGGGGAGGAGGAGCACTGGTGTAGCAGAGCTTGCTGTGTAGAAATAGCTCTGAAAACAACAGTACAGCCCCTCAAGCTGGGACAAAGTAATCTTTACTCTACAAGCAGTCATACCCCAATGAAAAACTCAAGAGTCAAGCAAGTTGGCTGGGAACATGGCCAGGCAGTAAAAATGGACTCAGATTCAGACTCAGACTTTGGATTCTTTTTTTAGTGATAAAGAAGACCAAAACACACAGCCAGAAGAAGTCAACAAAGTCAAAGAACCTACATCAAAAGCCTCCAAGAAAAAAGATGAACTGGTCTCAGGCCATGGAAGAGCTCAAAAAGGATTTGGAAAAGCAAATTAAAGAAGTAGTGGAAAAATTGGGAAGAGAAATGAGAGTGATGTGAGAAAACCATGAAAAACAAAGTCAGTGACTGGCTAAAGGAGACCCAAAAAATACTGAAGAAAATGACACCTTAAAAATAGACTAATTCAAATGGCAAAAGAGCTCCAAAAAGCCAATGAGGAGAAGAATGCCTTGAAAGACAGAATTAGCCAAATGGAAAAGGAGATCAAAAAGACCACTGAAGAAAATACTACCTTAAAAATTAGATTGGAGCAAGTGGAAGCTAGTGACTTTATGAGAAATCAAGATATTATAAAACAGAACCAAAGGAATGAAAAAATGGAAGACAATGTGAAAAATCTCCTTGGAAAAACCACTGACCTGGAAAATAGATCCAGGAGAGAGAATTTAAAAATAATTGGACTACCTGAAAGCTATGATCAAAAAAAGAGCCTAGATATCATCTTTCGAGAAATTATCAAGGACAACTGCCCTGATATTCTAGAGCCACAGGGTAAAATAGAAATTTAAAGAATCCACCCATCGCCTCCTGACAAAGATCCCCAAAAGAAATCTCCTAGGAATATTGTTGCTAAATTCCAGAGCTCCCAGATCAAGGAGAAAATATTGCAAGCAGCCAGAAAGAAACAATTTTGGTATTGTGGTAACATAATCAGGATAACACAAGATCTAACAGCTTCTACCTTAATGGATTGAAGGGTTTGGAATGTGATATTCTGGAAGTCATGGAGCTAGGATTAAAACCAAGAATCACCTACCCAGCAAAACTGAGTATCATGCTCCAAAGAAAAATATGGATTTTCAATAAAATAGAGGACTTTCAAGCTTTCTCAGTGAAAAGACCAGAGCTGAATAGAAAATTTGACTTTCAAACCTAAGAATCAAGAGGAACATGAAAAGGTAAACAAGAAAGAGGAATCACAAGGGACTTATTAAAGCTGAACTGTTTTGTTTACATTCCTACATGGAAAGATGATGTGTGTAATTCATGAGACCTCAACATTAGGGTAGCTGAAGGGAATATACATACATACATACATATATATGTATGTGTGTGTATATATATATACACACATATATGTATATATACACATATATGTATATATACACATATATACACACACACACATATGTATGTGTGTGTGTGTGTATAGACAGGGGGCGCACAGGGTGAGTTGAATATGAAGGGATAATATCTAAAAAAATAAAATCAAATTAAGGCATGAGAGAGGAATATATTGAGAGAGGGAGAAAGAGAGAGATAGAATGGGGTAAATTATCTCACATAAAAGTGGCAAGAAAAAGCAGTTCTGTAGGAAGGGAAGAGGGGGCAGGTGAGGGGAAATGAGTGAATCTTGCTCTCATCGGATTTGACCTGAGGAGGGAATAACATACACACTCAATTGAGTATCTTACCCCACAGGAAAGAAGGAGGAAAGAGATAAAAAAGGGGGGATGATAGAAGGGAGGGCAGATAGGGGGAGGAGGTAATCAAAAACAAACACTTTTGAAAAGGGACAGGGTCAAGGGAGAAAACCGAATAAAGGGGAACAGGATAGGAAGGAGCAAAATAAAGTTAGTCCTTCACATCATGAGTGCTGTGGAAGGGTTTTACATAATGATACGCATGTGGCCTATCTTGAATTGATTGCCTTCTTAGGGAGGGTGGGTGGGGAGGGAAGAGGGAAGAGAATTTGGAACTCAAAGTTTTAAAAACAGATGTTCAAAAAAAAGTTTTTGCATGCAACTAGGAAATAAGACATACAGATAATGGGCCATAGAAATTTATCTTACCCTACAAGAAAGTAAGGGAAAAGGAGATGGGGGGGAGTGGGGTGACAGAAGGGAGGATTGACTGGGGAATGGGGCAAACAGAATATATGTCATCTTGGAGTGGGGGGAGGATAGAAATGGGGAGAAAATTTGTAATTCAAACTTGTGAAAATGAATGGTGAAAACTAAAAATATTAAATAAATTAAATAAATAAATTAAAAAGAAAGAAAAAAAAACATTTCCTACCTGAGTTTGGCTATGAGATTGAATCTTTGCATAATGGGTCAGAAACATTTGAAAAACATTTAGAGGAAATCAAGACTATTTTCACATGAGAATTATTGTAATTAGTAGCTTTGACAAAATCAGAAGTCCCTATTTCATAGGGTAAAGAGAAATTTTTCAGGCAATTGTATTTTCTCCCCATTGTATGGAACACCAGAGTTCAATGGGATGTCATTTGGGAAATACTAACATAGAAACTTGAAACTGGTATCCAAATTTATCTTTTCAGGGTAACAGTATTTTCCACATGAACATTCAAACAGGGTGTCCCAGAGGTCTTTGTGAAGTTTTGAACTATTAAAGCTTAAATCTGTATGAAGACTATTGTATGTATATGTATGTGCACACACACACATGTGGGACACATGGATGAATATATGTGTATATGTGAACAGGTATTTATAGGTGTGTGCACATACGAACATGTATGCACATGTGAACAAATAGGTGTGTGTTTATGTGTATATATACATGTACATGTTTGTATACGTGTGTATTCTCAATGTTTCACAGCCACATATACCAAAATTAGCATCATGACACTGTGTGGAATGAGACAGATGATCCAAATGCTTCTCTCTCTGGTGTTTGGGTATAGCAACATTACATGTGGTGATAGATCATTTTTTGTTATTTTCCATTTCATCATTTCCATTTGTGGTTTATTCTAAGCCTCATCTTTCTCCCCGCCTTTGTTTTTTATTTTTATTTCCATACATGTAATCATTCAAAAGCATTGCTCTGACCCTGGCACTCTTCTGCTCAAGAGTCTTTGTTGGCCCCTTTTGACCTTGTGAGAAAATAGTCTTTTCGCCTTGAAACTGAAAGCTCTTCCACAAATCTAGCCTCCCATTCCAGGCTTATTTCAGGCAATTTGCCTTCACATACTCTACATTCCAGCCAAATGAGCCCATTTGCTGATGCTTCAACTCAGCATTCCATGTCTTGCCTTTGCCCAGGTTCCCTTCAACAGCTGGGGTGAATTCCTTCCTCTCCTCCACCTTTTCAAGTGCCTGGCTTCCTTCAGGCTGAGCCCAGGTGCTGCCTCCCTTTGAAGGGAAGGCTATTTCTTTCATATTCCCAGTATATAGCCCAATGCCTTGCACCCACAAGGTATTTAAAAATTATTGCATTGTTGTTATGTAAAAAAAAATTAATTATTTTACTGAAATTTTGGAGCTTTTCTCCACCTTCCATCCTTGATACACATGTATGATTTGAGTTTGAAAATTAAAATGAAAATAAGATTTGATATGCAGAAAGTCAAATATACAACACTTTACTGGAATCTTTTCAAGAGAGGATCGTAGTTAAGTATCAAAATCTCTGGAAGAGAACATCTCTGGCAGCCACTTAGTAGCTCCTCATTGTAACTAAGTATATAAGTGATGTCTCATGAAAATGTTCTGGGAGTTTGGTAAAGACCCAGCTGTGGCTAACAATTATAGCAACTGACAACCATCAGCAAATTCAGGAATTAGTGCTTTTATGAAGAGTAACCATTTGGTGGCTTAAGCAAAATCCCATGTTTCACTTTCAGGGATCAGTAGATGAAAATATTGACTGAGCCTTAGTCCCAGAAGCCAAATAAAAGACGCAAAATTGGAGCCTATTTAAAAAATACAAAGCTAGTAATATTTACTGTCTGATGTTGATGACTATGGGAAGGCAAAATATTTCATTTCAATGGATTACATCAAGTTGCTAAAGTAGGTGTAAAAAAAGGGCTCTGGTTAACGTTCGCTCATTGATCTTTCCTATAGCAGACATTCAGTTTTTATTCAAAGTAGAGTGCATGTAAAGGAAGCTTCAGTTAGATTTCATTAGAGCACACTTGGCCTCAACAAACATCTATTAAGTGGCAAGTATTTACTGAGGGATCATGGCACTTGACACAGTGCCTCCTCATAAAGGGATGTGGTTTAGTAGGGCAATGAAACTTGTACACAATTTAGCACCAGAGGTCAAAAGGAGAAGTGTGAAAAATTGGGGATAAAAGGATCTTCTCTGGCTGGGAATGGAGGGGCATCAAATGTTTGAGAAAATGGCAGAGACTTGGCATGACAGCAACTCATCAGAAAAGTGTTCATGGCTTGCAAGTGCAATATAAACCAAGGGTTTGACATGGCAAAAAATAAGAGAACAGTGCACGCAATAAAACAATGCTGTAATGCAGTCCTAGTTGCATTAAGGAAAGGTATGGTTCCCAGGACTAGGGAGATAATCATCCCACTGCCCTCTGCCCGTGTCAGAGCACATCTGGAGGATTAGGTTTGGTTCGGAGGACTCAATTTAAGATGGACATTAATAATCTGAAATGCATCCAGGATGATGAAAAGCCTTAAGATCCCACTTTATGGGGATTGGTCAAAGGAACTGAGGAGATTTTTCCTAGAAAAGGGAAAAGTTATGAGAAGTTCTATGGCTATCTTGCCATATTTGAAAGCCTGTCATATGGGAGAAGGATGAGCCCCAGAGTGCAGAATTTGGAGTAAACAGAAAGAGATCCATTTAGGAGACAGTGTTGTATTACAGATGAGCTCTAGATTTGGGGTTAGATGACATGGACTTGCATCCTTGCTCTGTCACTTTTTACAAGGGTAATGGATAAGTTGCTTATACTTAATGTGCCTCAGTTTCCTCCCCTATAAACTGCAGGATTAGTACTCTATTGTTCAAATATCCTTTCTAGCTCTGAATCTATGATCCCATAGTATGAACTGAAGTCTTTCTAATAAATAGAGTTATCAAAAAAGGATTGGGATACCTTGGGAGGTTATGGGTCCCTGGTATGCGGAATCCTTGAAGTAAAAACTGGATAACTACATTTCAGTTATGTTGGAGAGGAACTCTTTGCTCTCAGATGCAAGCTGGATCAGATGGCATCTGGGGTCCCTTCCTATCTGGAGTTAACTTGATTAGGAGGTAGCACCTGAACTAGACCTTCATGGGCCAGAAGGCTTTCAACTAGGAGATTTAGAAGGAGTAGCTTCCAGAGAGACTTCTCGATGGAACGATGACTTCTCTAATGTCCGACCAGCTAATATTTTAGCCCAGCAAACAATGCAAACATTAGTTCTTTGGGGTTCATACACTGTTTCCAAAACAGCGTCATCAGCTAAATATATGAAGATTCTTAAGCCTGTTCTGAATCAGAGATGTTACCTTATTGTGGTGACATCTGAGAGCCATTTTTCCCTGTTGAATATAGAAAAGATAGCTTGGAGTAATAGATGTTCTTTTGCCTGGAAGGGGGAGAAGAGGCATGGAATTATCATATTTACTCATAGGTAGATTGATAGTTAAGGACACAGCCAGCAAAATCCAGACTTTAAATTCTTATGTGAATTTCAATTTCAACTTTTGTTTCTTCAGACATGGGTTGCCAAGGTGGCTCCCTTGGGCTAGACTTTTAGACTGTTTTACAGGGATACTTTATTGGTGTCAGGGTGCTTTCAATGGTTAGTTGGTAGCCTTTTTTTCCATCTCCATAATAACTCTGCATTTTATTTATCCCAAATGTGGTTGTAACTTTAACATGTGATTGTCAGAAAACAATGTTTTTTGCTGGAAGCTTTATATCTGACTGAACTTCGTGAAGTCCTGACAGTAACTGGGTTAGGATATTTTAACATCCCTGCTCAGATCTTTTAATGAACTCCCTCTTATCTGATGTCAGCATTCTCATGAATGAAAAATAATGCTATTGGCAACTCCAAGCTTCCATGAAGCCATCTATTCAGTGATCTTGGCACTTTATTTGGACCATGAAACTCAAGGGCCGGAAAGTATGTTGGGAATTTTCCCTTCTAACTTTGGGTTCAAGTACAATCTCACCCATCATTCAAACTATGCATCTGCATCTCTTTTGGCCTGTGCAATTAAAAAAAAAATGTGTTTTTTTTCCGGCAAAGTACTTCTGTGTTTAGTTTTATGTGTCCCTCCCCCACCCCACCCCCCGGCTCTCCCTCCCTCCTCCTTCACTGCTTTCCCTCTTAGAGTTCCTACAACTACTTTTTCTTCATTGTTGTTGAATAAAATATGATTGAATCTCCCTTTGAAGATAATTTCTGGAGGAGGAACTGTTCTCCACCCTCCCTGTGGCTCACCACAACCTCAACAAAGGTTAGTTGGAATACACTGAAATAAAATGATCCCGGCAAACAGCAGATCTCCATCTGTGCAGTCTATTGGCCTTTGGTTGAAACATATGCATGAAACAGAGCTTGAGTCGATGCTGGGCAAATAGCCAGAGAGACTCCATATCTGCCTGATCATGGATGATGTAGGCTGCAGTACTCTGAAACACTGGGAATAACACCTGAGTCTGGTCATACCCAAGTTTCCAATATGGAAATTTAGGGTACTATCAGTGATTTGCTTTGCAATAGTATACTGTACAGATCTAATCATAGATGAAATAAGTGCCTAATGTTTTCTTGAACAGTATTAGCTGGAATTAATCAGCACCAATTAAGCACCTATCAGATGACCAGTACCATGTTAGGTATAGGACATTAAATATATATGTATATAATGTATATGTATGTGTGTGTATATGTACATGGCTTGAAAGATAGATAGATAGACTTTGCTCCAAGAAGCCTATATTGTGTCATAGCAAGCTATAGATACCCACGTAAGGAAGTACAATAGAAAGCAAGGTAATGGGGTTCGGCTTCCTGAAGGAGGAAGCGCTTCACCTGAATGTTAGTGGAGGGTGAGAGGCATGATGGACAGTTTGTGAAAAGGCAGGCAGACAGAAGATGGAATATTTTGTAACTGGCTAGTTTGGCTGGATTGTAAAGTGCCTGAAGGAGAGTAAAGTGTCATCAGGCTGGCAAGGTAAGCATCCTTGAGCGCCAAACAAAGGACTAATTGGGAGCATTGATGCCTCTCAGCAAGGGTCAGATGTGAGCTTTAAATATACCCATTGCAAAATCCAACTATGTTAAGGGTGGATAGGAGAATTAGAGAAATAAATTAGGGAGCCCAGTTAGGAAGTAATTTAAGTTGTCCAGATGAAGAGATGATGCCATTTTAGCTCCATTGTTCTTCTCTTGGTCAAGAACTTTTCAAATCCCTGTCAATTGTAATTCTCTGTGTTTGAAAAATATTTGTTATGAGGGCATTGGGGTGGTTTTTAGGTTGGGGGGGGGTGGATTGACATCCCTGACCTTGGGATGTCATCAGATCAGGGAGCCGTCTATGTGGAAACTCCCTCCACATGCAGATCAGGAACTCCTCAATGATTAATAGTGTCTGAGGGCTCCCTGTGTTTCAACAATCGGCTATCAGCTGCTGTGGGGGTGTAAAACCAACACAAACCAACAACAAGAACACTGCCAGCATAGGTTCTTTTGATCTGCTTTACTAAGGAAAGCAACTAAGGGGTTGACAAGTTTACTTTAATCCAGCATACAGACATCATTCACTTAGTTCAGGGGAAAAAGCCAGCACCCTAAACTTCGGAGCAAATACAAACAAATTACAAACATCGACAGATAGACCAAATACAATTCATAGTTACCAACATCTAGGTTCAGCCTGGGAGCTAATAACAAGGACTGGCGCAGAGTCACGCTCACCACCATGGCTGTGGGTAAGAGCTCTGGAAAAGAGAAAGTCAACCTGTGGTTTTATATCTTTTTTAGGGTCAAGGGTGAGTTACACATGCAACTCACCCACGTGGTCTAAAAGCCTCTGATGTCCCAAACATGTCACTCAAACTCATGTGTAAACTAGGCCCTCCCCTGAGGCAAGGAGGTCACCAAGGACTCTCAATCTAATCAGGGAAACAAAGGCCAAACTCTTCAAGGACACTTGGTTGAACTAAGCGCTAAGAGCCCATTTTGTTTACCAACACACCCTGGTACATGGGAAGATAAGTAAGTTGCCAGAGTGGGTGTGGGGGGCAAGCCTCAGTAGGTATCAGAGGCAGGACCTTCACTTGCATACTCCAAGGCTCCTCTCTCCCCTACTGAAGGTAAACATTCCTTTTTGTTGAGGGGGGAAGCAGGGCAATTGGGGTTAAGTGACTTGCCCAAGGTCTCACAGCTAGTGTGTCAAGTGTCTGAGGCTGGATTTGAACTCAGGTCCTCCTGACGCCACCTAGCTGCCCCTGAAGGTAAACATTTCCACTAAATAAATGCTGATTTTGTGTTTTTGAGTCCCAGACCCTGAAAAAGGCTTTGCTCAAAGTTGGAAGGATTTGGGGAGGAAAGCCCTCTTCACTTTCAGGATTATTGACATGCCTTTTGGGGAGGAAACAAAGCAGCTCAGTTTGGCAGGAAAATGACCTTTAAACACCTCATTGCTTTGTGAAAAGCAATATTTAAAAATACAGCAGAGCTGTAGACCTCAGAGAGCATCATCTCTTCCCTTCATTTACCTGAGGCCCCTTCCCCTCCTCTCTTTTATTGTTGTTACTTTAGCTAATGCTCGAACCCAGATCTCTTGACTTCCAGTCCTGGGTAAAAATTTAAACAGAAAAAAGTGTTTTTTTTCCCCAGTCCTTTTCTTCTATATTTAACTTTGAAAAGCTTGTCATATCATCTCAAAACTTCAATCCCCACGCACATGTGTGTGTGTTTTAAACTGGAAAACAGCAACATTTGCATGAACAAATTATGTAAACTGGAAAACTGAGCTTTCAAATGTCAGATCACAACATGAAAGGCTGGCCAGTCATTCTAATGACACTTTTTTAAAAGTAACGTATCTGCTTCCATATTGAATTTGTATCTTAAAGCACCGTTTCTGAAATACAGCATATTCACAGTGGGCTTTCTAAATGAAGCCTTCATTCCTGACATTCCAGTCTTTTGCACACTTATTTTATCATCTTTAATATTGAATTAACTTGAAGTTACAGCTAAGTTGCAGATCAGCAGGAGTGGAGGAGGGAGGTTATTTGTTGGGAATTCCCCCATACAGATGAAATCACAGGTCTGGCCCCCTTCCTCCTCCCACCAAAAAGAAAAATTGCATTGTTTTGATTTATTGAATTTGTTTTTAACTTCCACTAGATGCTCATTACTTGGGTTTCTTACCATGTATACATCACATACATGAGAACAAAGAGATTGCAAATATCATTTCCTGATAACTCGGATCATCTACCTTAGCCTAGCATTTGGCCAGTGGACCCGGCAGTGTGACCTAGAAGACTGCCACGTTCCTTTTTGCTCCCGTCTTTCTAATCTCAGTGTTTTGACAATAACTGGTGTCTTAATAAAGGTTTGTTGGTGGATGATTATTTAAATTAAAACCGTTCTTTTATCTGGGAGATTTTTTCCCAATCATTAGTAAAAGTATTTGAAAAGAAAAGTATTTCCTTGAGTACTTGAGTATCATTCCTATTTATAAAGTCTTTACATTTTAGAAAAGGTTTGTGATTCTACAGACCACCTCTAACCCCTAACTTCTATGGACCCTCCTTGATTCGTATTTGTTGCTGAAAGAAGTGAACTGAGAAACAGCTGAAATGAAGAGGGGAGACAAATATTATATATGTATATGTGTATATATATATATACATATGTGCTGTTCATTGGCTGGAAATTAAAGGATGTGATTGAGTCATCATTGATCATAGTTCATCAATTGCAAAGGGGATGAGGATGCACTGTGGCCTCTTCATTTTGCTCCAGCTGAAACTGGGTGAAAAAAGGGGGGAGCCTCATACTTGTAATTTATGAATAGCTTCATAAATCCTATGTCCATAAGCAGAAAATCAGTGTAACTAATGGCACAGATTTGCATTGAATCAGAGTCTAAAGTAATGTACCTATACTAACTAACCACCTTCCTAAGGCTCATAGCTCTAAATGAGTGCAGCTTGGCTCAGATTCACTCTATGTAACACTTTGCATTTTCATTTTTACTATTTCTTTAAAAAGATAAATGTAATTAATGCATATCTTTTTTCATCTCTTAAATTTCCCCCATATCCTTCTACTTGCCTCATTCCAGAGAGTCATCTTATGTAACAAAGAAAGCGATAAATAAATAAATGAAAAGAGGAAGAAGATAAAAAGAAGCAAAAATAAATGATCTGTCTATGTATGTGTTTAAAATCTGGTAATAAATATATGCAATGTTCAACATCTGTGGATTTCCATATCTGCAAAGGATTAGGAAAGTTATCTTCTTTCATTTCTTCTTTGGGACCAGACTTATTCTTTTAAATTTTGTAAAGACCATTTTCTTTATTAAAAATTGAAATCCTTTGTTTTAATACCATCAGATTGTCTTGCGGTATCCCTCCTTCTGAGACAGCCATTCAATATAATAAATACTATTTTTAAAGAAAAAAAGAAGAAAAATATCAGTAAAACTGATAAATACATCTAACCACTCTGAAAATATATGCAATATTCTGTACCAGTGGACCTCCCAGTGGTGTGAAGGGAGTGAGGTAGACATGTCTTTTCATACATAGCCTTTTCTTGGGAATCCGTTGGTTCTATGTAATTTTGCAACCTTCTCTTCTGATTGTTTTGTAATTTGCATATTGTGTTTATAATTTACGTATTGTTTTCTTGCCTCTGTTTATTTCCCTGCATCGGTTCATGTAAGTCTTTCCGGGCTTCTCTATGTCTATCATATTCATCCATGTCGTGAAGCATGGTAATGTTCCATTCCACTCACATACCACTGTTTGTTCAGCCTTTCCCTAATAGCTGGGTGTCTACTTTGTTTCTAGTTATTTATCACCCTAAAATATGCTGCTGTAAATTTTTTCATTCATTCTGGTGACATTTTTTTTTTCACTATCAAGCATCTCCTTGAGGCACATGCCCAGCAGTGAAATCTTTGGGTTCAAAGGCATGGATTTTTAAGCCCGTTAATTTGAATAACTCCATTTTTTTAAAAAAAATATTCTACTAATTCACAGCTCCACCAGTAATGCATTAATCTTTCTATCTCCCCACATTCCCCACCCTCTCCAACATCAATTATTCCCATCTTTTGCTATCTTTGCCCATTTGCTGGCAAAGGTAAAACCTCTGTGTTATTTCAATTTGCATTTTTCTTATTAGCAATTTGGAGAATTCTTTCATATGTTTGTTAATAATTTGCTAGTCTTCTTTGGAGAAGGATTTGCTCATAACCTTTGACCAGAAGAAGCCTTGGAGAAAGACTTTTGTCTTCTATGTTTCTGTAGGTTGTTTCTATATCTTAGATAGCAAACCCCTATCTGAGAAATGTGATACAAAGATTTTCCTTCATTTTGTGGCTTCCTTTTTACCCTAGAAATCATTAATTTTGTTTATGTAAAAGCTTTTCAATTTTATGGAATCACAAATATCTGTTTTATCTTTTGCAATTGCCTCTATCCCTTGATTGATTAAGAATATATCTCTCACTTTTAGCTGTGAAAGGTATATAATGTCTTCTTCTAATTTTCCTAATGCATAAATTTAATATTGATGTCATATATCCACTCGGAATTTGCTTTGGAATCCATTGTAAGATGCTGGGCTGGACCTAATTTCTACCAGTCTGCATTCTAGTTTTTGAAGGAATTGTTAGGGGCAGCTAGGTGGCACAGTAAGTAGAGCACTGGCCCTGAAATCAGGAGGACTTGAGTTCAAATGTGGCCTCAGACACTTGATACACTTAGTAGCGGTGTGACCTCGGGCAAGTCTCTTAACCCCAATTGCCCTGCCTTCCCCCCTCAAAATAGATCTCTTTGGGTTTATCTTACGGTAGATTTTTTTGAGTTCCATTGTTTCTGATTCTGTTTTGTCTAGTCTCTCTACTTTTTAACTAAGATTGGATGGTTTTAATGACTGCTGCTTTAAAATAGACTTTGAAGTCTAGAAGCATTATTTCCTTTTCATTCCTGTTTTTTTCATTGTTTCCTATGTTCTTAAACTTTTGTTTATCTAAATGAATTTTTTCATTATTTTATTGAGCTTTTGAAAATTGTCCCTTTGGGAGTTTGATTGGTATGGCATTATAACTATAAATTAACATACAAAATACATTTTAAAAAATTATTTAATATATTTAGTTTTCAGCATTGATTTTCACAAGAGTTTGAATTGCAAATTTTCTCCCCATTTCTACCCTCCCCCCCACTCCAAGATGGCGTATATTCTGGTTGCCCTGTTCTGCAGTCTATCCTCCCTTCTGTCACCCCACTCCCCTTCCATCCCCTTTTCCTTTCCTTTCTTGTAGGGCAAGATAAATTTCTACACCCCGTTGCCTGTGTATTTTATTTTCTAGTTGTATGCAAAAACTTTTTTTTTTTGCTTTTTGAACATCTGTTTTAAAAACTTTGAGTTCCAAATTCTCTCCCCTCTTCCCTTCCCACCCACCCTCCCTAAGAAGTCAAACAATTCAACATAGGCCACATGTGTATCATTATGTATAACCCTTCCACAATACTCATGTTATGAAAGACTAACTATATTTTGCTCCTTCCTAACTTATCCCCCTTTATTGAATTTTCTCCCTTGACCCTGTCCCCTTTCGAAAGTGTTTGTTTTTGATTATGTCCTCTCCCATCTGCCCTCCCTTCTATCAACCCCCCCTTTTTTTATCTTCTTCCCTCTTCTTTTCTGTGGGGTAAGATACCCAACTGAGTATGTATGGCATTCCCTCCTCAGGTCAAATCCGATGAGAGCAGGATTCACTCATTCCCCCCTCACCTGCCTTCTCTTCTCTTCCTGCAGAACTACTTTTTCTTGCCACTTTTATGTGAGATAATTTACCCCATTCTATCTCTCCCTATCTCCCTCTCTCAATATATTCCTCTCTCATCCCTTAATTTGATTTTATTTCTTTTAGATATCTTCCCCCTTCATCTTCAACTCACCCTGTGCCCGCTCTCTCTCTCTCTCTTTATATATATATATATATATATATATATATATATATATATATATACACATACATATATACATACATACACATTCACTTATACATATATATACATATATATACATATATATACATATATATATATATATATATATACACACATAAACATATATGCATATTCCCTTCAGCTACCCTAATACTGAGGTCTCATGAATCATACACATCATCTTTCCATGTAGGAATATAAACAAAACAGTTCAACTTTAGTAAGTCCCTTGCGATTTCTTTTTCTTGTTCTTTTTCTTGATTACCTTTTCATGCTTCTCTTTATTCTTGTGTTTGAAAGTCAAATTTTCTATTCACCTCTGGTTTTTTCACTGAGAATGCTTGAAAGTCCTCTATTTTATTGAAAATCCATATTTTGCCTTGGAGCATGATACTCAGTTTTTCTTGGTAGGTGATTCTTGGTTTTAATCCTAGCTCCATTGACCTCCAGAATATCATATTCCAAGCCCTTCGATCTCTTAATGTAGAAGCTGCCAGATCTTTGGTTATTGTGATTGTGTTTCCACAATACTCAAATTGTTTCTTTCTGGCTACTTGCAGTATTTTCTCCTTGATCTGGGAGCTCTGGAATTTGGCGACAATATTCCTAAGATATTTCTTTTTGGGATCTTTTTGAGGAGGCGATCGATGGATTCTTTCAATTTCTATTTTGCCCTGTGGCTCTAGAATATCAGGGCAGTTCTCCTTGATAATTTCTTGAAAGATGATATCTAGGCTCTTTTTTTGATCATGGCTTTCAGGTAGTCCAATAATTTTTAAATCATCTCTCCTGGATCTATTTTCCAGGTCAGTGGTTTTTCCAAGGAGATATTTCACATTGTCTTCCATTTTTTCATTCCTTTGGTTCTGTTTTATAATATCTTGAGTTCTCATAAAGTCACTAGTTTCCACTTGCTCCAATCTAATTTTTAAGGTAGTATTTTCTTCAGTCATCTTTTGGTCCTCCTTTTCCATTTGACTAATTCTGCCTTTCAAGGCATTCTTCTCCTCATTGTCTTTTTGGAGCTCTTTTGCCATTTGAGTTAATCTATTTTTTAAGGTGTTGTTTTCTTCAGTATATTTTTCAGTATTTTTCTGGGTCTCCTTTAGCAAGTCATTGACTTGTTTTTCATGGTTTTCTCGCATCCTTCTCATTTCTCTTCCCAATTTTTCCTCTACTTCTCTAACTTGCTTTTCCAAATCCTTTTTGAGCTCTTCCATGGCCTGGGACCAGTTCATGTTTTTTTTGGAGGCTTTTGTTGTAGGCTCTTTGACTTTGTTGACTTCTTCGGTCTGTATGTTTTGGTCTTCTTTGTCACTAAAGAAAGAATCCAAAGTCTGAGACTGAATCTGGGTGCGTTTTTGCTGCCTACCCATATTCCCAATGAACTAACTTGACCCTTGAGTTTTTCAGCAGGGTATGACTGCTTGTAGGCTAAAGAGTTCTATGTTCCACGCTTGGGGGGATGCGCCAGCTCTGCAACACCAGCACTCCTTCCCCAAGAACCCCCAACCCAGACTGGGCTTAGATCTTCAGCAGGCTCTCCATTCCTGCTCTGATCAGCCACTTAATTCCTCCCACCAGGTGGGCCTGGGGCCTGAAGCAACTGCAGCTGTAGTACTGTAGCTGCCCCACCTCAGCTGCCCCTGGGGCGGTAGGCGAACCTTACCACTAACCTTCTTTGTTGTCTTTGGTGTTTGTGGGTTGAGAAGTCTGGTGACTGCTGCAGCTCACTGATTCAGGGCACTAGAGCCCACTGTGCCCGGCTTCTGGTCTGGCTGGTCCTGCCGCAGCCCAGGCTGGGTTCTGCTCTGCTCCACTCCCAGCTTTGTGTGCAATAGACCTCACCCAGAGACCATCCAGGCTGTCCTGGGCTGGAGCCCTGATTCCCTCTGCTCTTTTGTGGGTTCTGCTGTTCTAGAATTGGTTCAGAGCCATTTTTTTTAGGTTTTTGGAGAGACTCAGTGGGGAGCTCACGCTAGTCCCTGCTTTCCAGCCGCCATCTTGGCTCTGCCCCCCCATGAAATACATTTTAATGAAAAATTGGTCCAGCCCAGTCACGATCATTGACTATTCCTCCAGCTATTTAACTTGATCTTGATGCTTTTAAGGAATATGTTGTCATTGAATCTTTATAGGTATTGAACGAGAAAAGCACTTACATTTTCAAAGTAAGTGTTTTCAGTTCTAAGGGCAGCTGTGCGTTACTATCAGGGAACATTTAAAATCTTTTCAAGTTGTCACAAAAAGTCACATTGAATGTTTGATGTCCAAGCAAGTGACCGGTTACCCAGGCTGAAAATGTGACTCCACAATGTCAAGTTCTTTCTTCAAAATCCTCAGTATAGAATCTCCTTCTATACTTAGCTGTAGGTGGGTCTGTTTAGTTACCTCTGGTGCCTGGGCCAATGCATAGTACACAGTAAGTGCCTAAGAAATGCTTATTGATGGATTAAAAACGCTAAATCATTTGTAAGTCAAAGATTGATAGACTCATAGGGCTAGAGCTATAAGGGACCTTAGAGTTCATCTAGTTCAACCCTTTATTTCTACAGAAGAGGAAAATGAGGCCAGAAGGCTCAATGACCTGCCCAGATGCCACAGGGGTCAATGGTTGAGCAGTGTCTTCCCTTACACAAACTTACAACTATCCCTAACGGGTGTGTGGGGGGAGGGGGTGAAGGGTGTGTTGGGGTGATAACGCCATCCCTAGGCTAGATTTTATCTGTAATTTACCGGTGCCCCTTCCATTCTTACCTTCTGTTCTTTCTTCTCAATCTGGAATCAGAGCATGTGGGCACCTTTATTGAATATTAATGTGTCGCTTTGGTAATACTAGTGACATATGGCCTTTATGTTTTTCCTGCTGAATAATCAGCCTGTCTTCTGCCTTTGAAAGAGAGCAGCAACAAACCAGGGACTCCACGACCCCAGAAGATAATCGTTGACCTAGTAGGGGCCAAGCGTAAGGGGGAATAGGAAAGACTAGATATCTGAGAGCCGCATGAGATCTTCGCACAAACTGTCAAAGCTGCTGAGATGGATGTTTTCTACTCTGTTTTGTCAAGAGGGGGCCATTTCCTTCAGTTTTATGTGGAGGTGGGGTCTCGTATAAGGAAATCTTTCCATTGTAGCCCAATAAACTCTATTACCTTTCCCATGGTCAGATGCGATGTTCCTCCCCTATCACCCACCCTCACCCATCTTGTTTTTCCTTAAAATAATGTGTGAAGGAATAAAGTGGTCATCAGATTTCACTTTACAAGCTGGTTGGACCCCCCACACCCAAACAACAGCCCATATAACTTGAAAACAGAGCAGAAATGATGACAGAAATAGAATTGTAGGCTTTTGTGATTTCCTACTGATCACGATGACATTCTTCACTTCAGCCCCCATTTCATTGTCAATGAGGGGATTAGGCACTTAAAACAAAAACAAAAACCTGGCCCCATATTCTCAACGAGCAAGAGAGAAGGTGGAGAGAAAGCATTGTGAACACAGGCATGTTGGGTCTGGGGAATTTGGCCAAGGGTTTCAGAGGATGACCTGCTCCAAAATGCGAAAAGCTGCACACCTCCATTTCTCATTTTCTCACCCAGAAGAAGGGAAGGATCATGTTTGTTTTGATGTGAGGGCTATTAGGTGATAAGGTTTAGAGCTAGAAGAGATCCAAAAGATTCTCTGGTTCAGTTCCTTCCCTTTACAGATGAGGAAACTGAGGCACATTGACTTGCCCAAGTTCATAAGACAGTGTCAGAGTGGGTAATTTGAACCAAGGTTCTTTGACTCCAATGTTACAACCCTCTGAATGTTTTTAAAACAGCATGAATAAAACATTCACGTGAGCATGAAAAAAATAATTATTGACTAGAGTCGTATCAGAAGCAAACAATCCCCTAAGCAATTCCCCAACACATATACCTATAAAAACAGCTAAGATATAGTGCTCACTACATGCAAAGTGTTTAACAATCTTCTCATTGAATCCTCACAACAACCCGGGGAGGTGGGTGATATTATTATCCCAATTTTGTAGAGGAGGAAAGTGAGGAAAACACAACTTATGTGGCTTGTCCTGTGTGAAACAGCTAGTAAGTGTCTGAGGGTAGATTTGAACTCAGGTCTTCCTAATGCTGGGCCCAGGACTCTATCTATTGGACCACCTGGCTGCCCCAAATGTTAGAAAGGGCATACCATGCAGTGGAAAATGTGATCAGTTTGGAGTTAAGGGATCTAGATTCAAATCTCATCTCTTCCAGTTAATACCTGTGGACTTTAGGCAAGTCATATAAAATGTCTCTGCCTCAGTTTCCTCTTCTGAAAGACAGATTGGACTAAATGGCCTTTACTGTCCTTTTCAATGGGAAAGATCTAATTTTAGGTTATGTAGGAAACTTGCCCCATAAAACTGTACATATTGTTTACTTGCTGTATGTGTCCTTTTCTTAAATGAATGAGAAATTCTGCACTCATTCCCCATGCCTGATGTTTCTCCTCTGCCCACCTAGTCCCTCTCTTTGCCCGACTCCACATACCCCATTCCGCACCCTGCACCATCACTGAGCCCATCTCCATCCCATTAAAATCCAAGGCAGCAGCATTAACAACTGGATTCCCATTAGTTCCCCCAAAGGACAGAATAAGCCCATATTCAGAAGGAAAGCCCCTGGGTTTGTCTTTTAATTGGGACAGGGCAAAGGTCATTAGCTAGAGGGGGAAGCATGCCTGTATAGTCTGTTGATTGCAAAGAAAGGACAAGACAAGAAAGAGTCTTTCTCAGATGCTTTGCCAATGGTTTCATATAATCAGAAAGCACTCTAAAATAGATGTAAACTTCACTAATTTGGAATGGTGGATTGGAGTGTGTGTGTGTGTGTGTGTGTGTGTGTGTGTGTGTGTGTGTGTCTGTGCGTGTGTCTGTGTGTACTAACTTAGTTTAGTGAATGTCTGAATCATGGAGTGTTTATGAAAACTAAGTTTTGTTACTTTCAAATCCAACATATCTGATCAACTGGCAAATGGACTAATGGCAAATTTACCTTCAGCTTATTTTGTATGATCATGTATCACCCCCTCCCCCCATTAGAATGTAAACTTCCTATGGGTAGAGATTATTTTCTTCATTGCACTTGGATCCCAAGGGCCTAGCACAGTGCTTGGCACATAGTAGGTTTAACCAATAGTTGTTAATTCATTGCCCGATTGATTCAGAGCTGGAATGGACAAGAGCTCTTCTTCTCCAGCTCCCTCGTTTTACAGATGAGCAATCTAATAGTCAGGAACCGATTTGCCAAACCAGAGGATGAAGCCACATTTTAGAATTTCTCCATTTGAATGTTCTTGGACTTTTTACTCTAACCATTGTTAATTCCCAGTGAGCATGCGTTTTTATTCATCAACCCCAATTTTCCTCTATTGGAAGAGTGTGAGTATCAGCTTCATGGAGGGATATGGGAAGACCCTTTCCCATAGGGCAGGTTCTGGGATGGAACGTTGAGCTGAGAAGTGGTGTCACAAGGGTCAAAGAATGGCCGGAGAGGTTCTGAAAGGTCACCAGGAAGAGGGAGGCCAACAGGGGAGAGAGAGCTCCAATAACTAAAGGGCTTATGTCCAGAGGCTTTAGGCAATCAATTGACACCAGCTTCACCTTTAAAAATGTTTAGTATGTGGCATGAATCATTCCTTCATGTAGCCTTTTCATTTGACATTCTGGTCTGCCACTCTTAGGGTGTTATGAACAATTGATTGTCTAGACTGAGTACATGCCAGTAGTATTTCTTGAGTCTGTCCTCAGTCATGAAGAAGTGTACATTTACAGAGTCCAAACCTGGCTTTTTCTGCACTCAAGACATTGGCAGTCACAGGATTAACAATGTCAACCTAGTGAGGACCTCAGAGGGCAGCTGATTCAGCCCCCATCCCCATTTTACAGATGAGGGGTTAAGTGACTTACTCATGGTCACCCAGTAAGTAAGTAGCAGCGTCAAGATTTGAATCTAAGCCTTTTGATTTTTAAGCAGGGCACCTTTGGTTGTGTAAGTGGTATGTTTGTACTGTAGCTACTGGTCACTAAGAGAAGCACTCTGATGTGCTGGCCAACAATAATAACCTGCCAAGGGGAAGAACACAGACTTTGCCAGTTTCTGTAAAAGAACCGAAAGGATCACTTAGTTCTGTGGAAAGAAGCAAAGACAAATTCCCGGCTGGTCTGAGCTGCATTTATTCAGAAGATACGTTTGTGTGTGATCCCTCACCTTCAATAAAGATGTATCGACATCAAGTAACTTGGGAAAGGAAAAGGATTTGTCAGCCACTTGGGAATGGGATGGGATGGGAGGGGATGGGAGGGGAGGGGATAGGATGGGATGGATGGGATGGGATGGGATGGGAGGGGATGGGGTGGGAGGGGAGGGGAGGAGATGGGAGGGGAGGGGAGGGGGTGGGGACCCCCGCAGTTTTGAAATACCTTAGCTGGTTTTCTTGTTGCCTATTTGCTTCTTCATTCTTTCTCTAATGTTCACCCTGTCTACTGGCCCCAGTGCTCTAAGATGGAGGCAAGGCAGTTAATATTGCTTTCTGCTCTTGCTGTATCCAGTCTGTGCAGCATTTTTAACCTTGTAGCAGAGGTGATGGGACTACTTTATAGGCGGTGGGAGACTGGGATGGCAATTTGGTGACATGAAATTAAGTAACACTTACTCTTTGAAACCCCCCAATTTCCCCCATGAGCTGCTCTGTGGTTCCTACCCAGAACAAAGCAGACATTTCCACTTCATCCTGACCTGAAGCTGTGTCTTTGAACTTTGACTGTTGGATGTAGATTGGCTCTGAAAATGGACTTATGAATGTAACTTCATAGCTTATAAATCATTTGCTCAAGGAAAACTCCCTTTGTGTTTCCCCAAATCCCTTCTCTTCGGCGGGTCTGCATTTCCTCCTTCTCACTTAGAGCTGTCTTTGTCCACTTGTCCCTGTCCCTGGGACTGAGAAGGAGCTGCCTTAGGATTCTCATAGACTGAAAGACCTGGGAAAGCCCAGGGCCCTCCTGGGATGGAGAGGAGGTAGGTGTTTTGATCTGTGATGTGTATGAAGAGAAACTAACCAGAGTTGGGAGGTAAATGGTTTAGATGGACTGAACAGTGAGGGTCAGCATAAATCTCTTTTGCTTTTGTCACTGGGACACAGAGAAATAAGCTGGACTTTGTCAGGAGCCTGCTTCTTTAAAAATGGGGTCATTTTATGAGATAGGGCTATTGAAAGTGCCAGTGATGGCTGGTGGTCACTTTTTAGCTCCCACTGCCTATTACTAGGGTGAGAGTGGGCTATAGAGTCCCCTGTATAAGATACTATGTTCACTGGTGAGGACACAAGGACAAGGGATACATGAAGTCCTGCCTTCAGGGAGTTTTCGTTTGAGTGAGTGATGGACAAGTAAGATCAGAATGGGCATCAGAATTGAGTCTTTAAAGAAAGTTTCAGATTCTAAGAGGAGAGAGTGAGTAGTCTTTCATTGTCTCCACTGGATAGAATGTGGACTGAAGTCCATACCTGAGAAATTCTATATTTTCTTAAATTATAATTATGATTATTGTTGTTGTGAAAATAATAAATTTTATTTGACATTTATGTCAGCCATATCTAGTTGTACTAACCCTTGAAATAAGAAAACTAGTTAAGGCCGCAACATGGCAATTCCATCACAAAGCGTGTACAACATTCTGTACCTGTAGTCTCCACCTCTCTCCAGAAAGGAGGGATGTGCATTTCAGCACTCCTGACCAAGCCTGGGCAGTGCAGTTCCTTGGCCTGGCTGCCATTTAGTGATGCTTTTGTTTACACTTATGGTCAGTGTGTATGTGCTTTCATGGTTCTCCATACCTTCACTCTGTACTGGTATTTTAGGCTGCACGGCACAACTGTATTTTTGAATTGCTCGAAAAGAAATTTTGCTTCTGTAGTACTGTGTACCTTGGCCATTTCTTTAACAATGCTTACCATAATGCACTTATTTTTTGTCCTTTGATAAAAAACAAAAAAGAAAACCCACCATCTAATGCTCCTGAGTAGGTTCTTAAAAAAACGAAAGAAACAAAAAGTACAGTGAGATCCTGACTCTGATTAAAGTTGGACAGAGCTGGGCTGAGGGTGTTTCTGGCAGACAGGAGCCTGGGAAGCTTCCCAGTTAGTTCCCACAAGCAATCCCATTTCTCCTGCTGGTGGGCACCCCGCTTTGGTGTGTCCTGGGAGAACTCCTGAAGTCTCTGAGATCAAGCAACCAAAGAAAAGCTTGACTCTTCATGAGGACAGGGGACACCCAGTTCTTGAGGACTGAGGGCAAAGCCAAGCTTCACTGAGGCTGTGGGGTCCTTCATGCATAAACCTTGGCTTTGCTTTGAGCTCAGTTTTCAGCCCTGAAAAACAGAAGGCCTATAGTGAAGTCACAACACAAAATTTCATGTTGATTTTTCCATGGGCTATTAATATCGTGTTAGTGGGAGACTGTACAGGTGGGTGGTTTCTGGCTTGGTGGTATTTGGCCTAGACCAGCTCTGATGTGAATGCTGATGGCCAGGGGTTGGTAGCGTAAAACTCTTCTGGTTACATCCACATTTATCTTTCAGAATTGACTCCTCTCTGGTCATTTTGGAATAAAGCCCCACCCTCTCTCTGGAACTCACATATTTCTTAAAACAAAGCAAAACAGTTAAACAAAAACTGAAGAAAGATGCAGTGGGTCTGCTGGAGGATGTATGCAACTTTCTGCCCTGGTAGGCTCCCCCTCTCTCTGCCCAGAAAGGGTGTTGAACAATTGAATAACTGCTTGGAGCTATTGCCAGCATCTCTGGCAGTAAGAGGGGGCAGGGAGCCTAAGCAAATGTGTTATCTTCTGCAGCCTGGCTTTAATTCCAGATAATATCCCTTTGAGTCGTTGTGGTTTGAACCATGCACACCTACCTTTGGGAGAGATTATTGCGTTCTATGGCAGGGAGTATAGGACTGGTAACATAGTACCAACCACCAATGGCTTCTGCCAGAAAGAACATCTTCTATGCCACTCATCTGCTCAAGAGCCTTCAGAGGCTCCTCACTGCCTGCCAGATGAAATACAAACTTGTCAGCTTCACATTTGATGCCTTTCACAAGGTGACAGCTACTGACTCTGGCCTTCCTTTTCAGGCTGACTTCACGTTCCTCCCCTCGTGATGTTCTATCTGTAAGTCCAATGTGCTATTGCCCAAGCATGGTGCATCCTACCTCCCACTGGTGCCCTTTTGTAGAGACTGTTCCCACATGGAAATACACACTCATATACGTATACAGGGAGAGGTATCTCTATCCACATGGATGAAGATGATCAATAGACGGATAGACAGATAATAGATAAAATGGGTGGACAGGTAGATAGATAGATGGACAGACAGTACATAAAAGGGATGGATGGATGGATAGATACAATGAGAGAGAGAGAGAGAGAGAGAGAGAGAGAGAGAGAGAGAGAGAGAAGGTACGAATGGAGAAATGGAAGGATAGCTGGATTACAGACAGACAGGTAGGTCTGTCATACAGTTATCTATTTGGTGGCTAGGTGGTGCAGTAGTTAGAGTGCTGGGTCTGGAGTTAGGAAGACCTGAATTCAAATCCAGCCTAAGATACTTATTAACTGTGTGACCCTGGCAGGGGTTTCCTCATCTGGAAGATGGAGATAATAGCAGCACCTCCCTCCCAGGATTGTGTGAGGGTCAAATGAGATAATTTAACAGTGCTTTATGCAGTATCTGGCCCCTAGCAAGCACCCTGTAAACGTGAGCTGTTATCACTATCATCATCATCATCATTATTTACATGCTGTAATTTCACAGTAGAACTTGAATTCCTCGTGGCCAGAGAGTGTTCCATGTTTTGTCTCTGTATTCCTAGCGCTTGACACTGTGTGCCTAGCACCCACTTGTAGGATGACAGGAGGCTCAGTGTATCCCCCTAAGGCCCCTGGGGGACTCATCAGGCATGAAGTCTGGCCACCTCATCCATGGACTCTGGGCTCATCACACACAAGGGCTTGGAATAGTGCCTTCTCTGGAACAGATGGAAGGGGAAGATTGGACGGCTTCGGGTGGGCTGTCAGTGGGCTATTTTGGTATTTTGGCCAACAAGCCAGCCAGAGGCAATGTGTCATGTGAAGGCCAAGCCCACTTGTCGCCTTCACTGCAGCGTTTGGGAGATGAGCTCTTGGTCGCTGGCCGTTTCTCTGAGGTCCTAAACAAGCATACCTTGTTAGTGTGTCTCCAAAGAAAGAGAAGGCAGTGGTGTGTGCCCTGAAAGGTTGCTCTTTGAGGTCTGGACAGGGTTAGGATAAGCAAGCTGAGCAGGTGCTGCCTGGATTGCCAGCCCTGGGACAGGTGAGATAAGAACCACTCAGAGCTGTTCTATTTATATCCGCGCACACACACACATACACACATGTCTGTATACAGACACGTCTATGTACATACACATATATGAACACATGCATATGCACATACATAGGTATTTTACAAAGAAACACGTCTTTTAGCATCTGGTAGACAATTCATTTTTCTTCCTCATTTTTGTAATTTCATCCCTGTTGGAGAAGCTTCCTCCTCTCAGAGTGGTAAACAACTTAGAGTCTTAGAGCATTGCCTGGGGCACTGAGAAGCCCAGGGCTTTGTTCAGAGTTAGCCAGCCCCAATCAGGGAGGACTTGAACCCAGGCCTTCCCAAATCTGAGGCCAACTCTCTGTCTTCCTTGGCACATTGCAGTTTCTTTAGTCTTGTCATTTTAGAGAAATCTTGGGCCCCACCTGGAAATAACCATGTTGTTCCTACTGGGGAACAGGTGGCAAGGTGAGGAGTGGAAGAGTGGTCACATTCCATCCACTGGGGGGGAGCTGATTTCCAAGTATTGTTTGGGATCTACTGAGTGGGTGGTCCCTCTACCAATGCAGACAGCTTAATAGCCTTGGAGGGATGTAGCGTCCTGCCCCCCACCCCCACCCCAAATCATCAACCTCTGCTGGTCTCATGAGGAGCCTTTCCAAACACGTACAATCCAACTTGACCAATGAACGCTGGTCAAATTGCAAAGTGCGAAATTGATCAGCTCAGAAATGGCCTTAAATACATTTTGGACGAATAAGAAGCTTGGTGAAGACTATCTTTCACCCACGTGTCTAAAACAAAGCATGGAGTGGGAAAGTAGCTTTACATGCATTTTTTTCTTTAGTCCAATGGGCATCTAGGTAGTGCAGTAGACAGAGTGCTGGGCCTGCTTCAGCTCAGCTTCATCTTCATCAGCTGCGCGACCCTGGCTAAGTCACTTCACCCTGTCTGCCTCGGTATGTCCATCTGTAAATGAGCTGGAGAAGGAGATGGCAAACCAGTTCAGTATCTTTGCTAAGGACACCCCAAATGGGGCCATGAAGAGTAGGGCATGACTGAAATGACTCAACAGCCAACTTTTTAATCTTTTTCTAAATATATATTTTTTCTCTTTGTGGTTGCCACATCTAGTTGTGTGTTTATTTTTTTTTAAGTATTTATTGATGTTCTTTGTTATATTGCTTTCATTTTCCCAGTGACTCCTTCCACCCTGGCTAGGAAGCGCCACAGTGCACAGACCGCTGGGCCTAGCGTCAGGAAGATCTGAGTTCAAATCCAGCCTCAGACGCTTACTAGCTGTGTGACCCTGGGCCAGTCACTTAACCTTGTTTAACTCAGGTTCTTCAGTTGTGAAATGGGGATAATAATATCACCTGCCTCCCAGGGTTGTTGTGAGCATTGACTGAGTTAATATTTATAAGGTGCTTAGGCTGGTGCCTGGCCCATAGTGAGGGCTATATATATAAATGACAGCCAGCCATTTTCCGAATAGAACCCTCCCTTCTAATAAAGGAGTATAAATAATCAAATGAAGCCACCACATTGGCCACACCTGGCAGTGCCTGTTCCCTTCCGCCCTGTCCGCCTCCTCACTTCTGAAGGCAGAAGCCCCTTCCCTCTGAAGTCTCGGTTGGCCACTTCCTTGATCAGAGTCGTAATGCCTTTCATTGCTGTTTGTATTATTTTAATCTTCATGGAAGTGTTTCTCCTGGTTCCTGTCACTTATTTTTACATCATTTCCCACTCTTTCCACTTCCCTGAATGCCACATCTAATTGGAGTGACCAAGTACCTCAGGGCTTTGTTTTCTTGTTGTGGCTGTTGTTGCTTTCATCTCCAAAGAACTTCCTTAAATAAAAAGCTTGGTCAGGCCCGAAGTTCCCTCCATGGACTTCTGTTGGCTCAGGAAACTCCAGAACTTATCCATCTTTGAGCCCTGTTCTTTAGGTATATTATGTCTTGCCTCCATCGTATCTATTCCCATCCATATGCGTTATAGCATTAGTTTTATGAACTGAGCATTAAAAAAAATCCTCCCCATCCATTTTCCACGTCGCATCACTGCCCCTAAGGAGGAGAGGGAAATAGGTCTTTCAGAATCCAGTTCCAAGAGAAATTGATGGATTGTCCAGTAGGGGCTGCTCTGAGTGCAGACTGGCCAGGTCGCCTTCTGCAAAGATCCGTTTCTGTGCTGAGGCTAGAATAGCGAGTCTCTCTTCTGGAAATGGCCTGTTTGTGTGTGCCTGGGCCTTGTGGTGCCGAAGATGTGGAAGACGTAAGGCTAATCAGATCCTTCAGTCTAGTCATTTGGGATCCAAGGTCATCCACCTCCTTATGACTTCTGAGAAACCAGAAAAAGATTGCTGGGCATTAGGGAAGGGGACACACGGCTGTTTTTCCCAAAGAGAATCAAAGTGTTGTTAGATTTTTTTTAAACACAGATTTGGAGAATGAAATTGAGGGTAGCAAACGCGTAGCCAAGGAAAGCAAAACAGCTGAGAATGTCAGTTACTGATGACTCTCTCAGGATCCAAGCAAAACATCTTGGGTTGCTGGAGCTGTGTGAGAAATTACGGTTTTCACCGTTGTATTCTGCAAGCAAAAACAGTGGCAAGTCAAGCTTGCGAAGTGGAGGCATGATGATGGCCTTCTTAATTCCCCCACATCCCTCAGGACTGAGGAGCCCTGCCCTCCAACAAGATAAATGGAAGGGTGATGTCTGTGGAGAGGAAAGGTCTCCAAATGGAGGGCAAACATAGGTGCAGAGAAGTTGGGATGGATGGGGGATGCGGGTTCGCAAAGGGTTGTCAGGTAGCAACAGATTAGAGGGTGGTTTTCCAACCCCACCCCTCTCAAAAAATGGCCTGCACCCCAGTGGTCCCGCCCAGAGCTGATTTGTTATCTTCTGTTCTTTAGGGTTCATTTTCTCTCTTTAACATAATGAGATAAAAGGCCCAGTGAGAGGGAGAGAGAGGTGTCCCTGGAGTGGTCAGAGGGCAAGAAGTAATCAGGAACTGGCTTATCTCTAACTTTCATTAGCCTCCTTGATAAATGATGTGGGGAGACCCCAATTACCTTAATGACTGAGGAGCCCTCAGAGGGAAGGCTAGTGGAAAGGGCAAGGATGGTGAGGAGGCCAAGGTGGAACTTGGCCTCCTGCATCGGGATGGAGATTCACAAGCTGCCCTTCTCTGGAGCCAGTATCTCCTCCTAGGGGCAGCTGGGTGGAGAGGAAAGAGGTGATTTATTTCTTGGCCGTGTCCTGGAGTGTATCTGCCCTGACTGACTCCCTTGATCTTGACATCAGTCACTTGGAGGGAAGATAATGAAAAGTGCATTAGAGAGACCCTTCTACTTTATTCAATGGAATTTTATCTTCAAAGGAGCCCTATCTTCGGCTGAGTTTCTTCACTATTTAAAAGTATTAATAAAACTAAATGCATTGGACTCTCCCCACTTTCTGGTTTCTTTTCTCCCCTCTTCCCCTTTCTGTTTGTAGAGCCACAGGGGTGGGTTTTCTCTTTCTATTCCTTTATCATCCAGGGTTTTCTTTGCCTCCTCTTGGTCTGAAAGAAGCAAATTGTAATTAGGCGTCAGGGTGTATGAGGGCCCAAGGGAGGGGCATGAGCACAGCTTCTCCTTTTTTGGACCCCACTAATCCTCTGGCTCTCACTCTTATCTCGTGATACCTTGAAGGCAGGCAACTTCGGGCATGTGTGAATGGACACCTCCAAAGGAGGCCTGCAAAGAGCTGTCCACCATGGTTGCTCACAGCAGGTGCCCCTTAGGGGGAAGAAGACCAAAAGGAGTGAACAGCTGGTTGCTCACTTCACCTCTGGATCTGATCGGCTATACCCAAGGCCGCCCCATCTGGCATCGTAAGAATGCTTTCCTGGTGCCAAGGTGGAAGCCAGGCATCATGGCATCAGTGGAAGAGCTGTCCATGTCCACATGTGTCCCTATGTGTGACTGGGCTGGGCCTTAAGGAAGAGTAGGAGAAGAACAAACAGAAAGGCAGCTTCTTGGATTCTCTCTCCTCTCCCCCTTCCTCTCTTTCTCTCTCTTCCTCTCTCTATTGCTCCCTCCTTCTCTCTCCTCTGTCTTTCTATCTCTCCTCCTCTCTTCTCTGTCTCGCTTTGTCTCCCTCCCTCTGTCTCTATCCTTTCCTATCTCTGTCTCTCACTCTCCCTTTCTCCTCCTATCTCTCTCTCTTCTCTTTCCTCTCTTCTTCTTTCTCTCTCTTTCTCTCTTCATTTCCTTGTCTTTCTTCCCCCTTTGCCCTCTCTCTCTCTGTGTCTCCACTTTCCTCTCTCTGTCTCTTTGTCTCTGTCTCCTCCTCCCTGTCTCTGTCTCACTCTCCAGTCTTTTCAAAATTGCACCAGGCATAAGGATAAAGGCCTTACTATGACTGTGTTGTCAGGATTGTGCTCTGCAGTGTTCTGAGCTCAGAATGAATGCATAGCTTATGACTGCAACAGGAGCTTATCCTGATCTTAACCTAGGTTAGTCCCAAAATTGGTGATTGGTGACTCCTACTGAGAAAAAAGCACAGAGCTTTAGAAGACGCCTCTGTTTTTTTTTTTTTTTTTGCTGGTTTTCTATTCCTCATATAACGAACCCAAACCTTTGAGAGCCTTCTCAAAGTTTGGCATACATTCCCTTATTGAAGTTATTGGTGACAGAAACTCTCCGCTCCAAAGGATCCACTTTTTCAATCTGATGATAGTTTATTGAGGACTTACTTTGTTCAGGGCTCTGTGTCATGGCTGAGGATCCAAAATCGTGATGAAAAGTGGTTCTTGACCAAGAAAGCACACGTCTGACTTTGGATAGACGCCACAAGAGAGGGAGACATGCTGATAGCATGGAGGGTCAGTCGTGAATACGTGTGGATGAATGGGTGTGAGAGACTGTATATAGACATACACGGAGCTAGCAGCTCTACAGCGTTTTGGGGTTTCAAAGCACTTGGCAAACACTTGATTCTGTCCTCACAACAACCCTGGGAGGAAGGTGTTATTTATTGTCTGTATTTTAATGATGGGAATAATTATACACACAAACATCATTATATATACATATATACACAGATATGTACATTTACATATACATAAGTATATATATACACATATATATATACACACACACACACACACACATAATTTTTCTCTATGTCACAATCCAGTCTCCTTTCTCTCTCTCATATGTATATATATTCCAAGTAATATATACTTATGTAACATATAAAAGTATATTATTGCATGTTATGGAAATAAAAACTACATAATATATAAATTATATAAGCTATGTATATACTATAGAATACGTAATTCATATAAACTGTGTACAATATGCTTTAATATATACTATGTAATATATAACATATATAATACACAAATTACATAAGCTATGTCCAATATATACACATATAGAGGGTGTATACTAAATATTCTATATATTTCTATAGTAGTCATTTGCTTTCATAGTATATGTAAGTCTATAAAATATACATTAAAGTATATATGATTACATAAATAGTATATGCTATAAAAGCATATATTGTGAATATCTACATATATGTATGTATGTGTTTACATATTCATACATATCTAAATCTCTATCCATCAGTCCATCTATCTTACAGCAGCTGAAAATTTTCAAGATCAGGAGATCCAGCACCCTCATCCCTCAGCCTCCCCCTACCGGAGATTACAGTAGTGGCCACCTCTAGCTCTGGGCACTGTAATCTGCCACCTGCCTCCGTCATTGCTTCTGTTAAGGACAGGCCAATGGACTGCTCTCTTCCACCACTCCCCATCCTTATGACTGCCAGATCCAAATATGTCTCCCTGGCCACTGTAAAACAGGCTTAATCAGACCCATGTAGCCTAGCTCCTTTCCTTGTTGTGTGGTTTAAGTGAGAGATATTTGCTTTAGGCTTTGTAAGCCTTAAAGGGCTGTTGGAGTGTCAGATGTTCCTAAGGGCAGGCCCGGAGACTTCCCCCAGGTTTCCAACAAGCCAGAGGAGTGACACAACTAGTAGTATATGGACCAGAAAGGTATCAGCTTTCTTAAGCCCCTTGTCTATTTTTAATGGGAACTTTTTTTCAGATGGGATGAGGCCTTGGAAGGCCCTTCTGTTACTGAAAGTCTGCGACCCTGGGGTTCTTCCTTTACTTTTCTGAATGCTCAAAGTTGGGAATATGCCAAGGCCCATGTTTCCTTCTCTGCCCCAGATTCAGTGACATAAAGCAACCCTTCTCAGGTGGGTGGCTAGGGGATGCTGCCTGTGGTACATAATCTTTTGCCCACCAAGATGGATTTTTCCCAATCCTGTCATGACTCGATAATAATAGGAGGCATGTTTACATTTAACATTTCCTGAAGCCCTTTACATCCATTTCATCATCTGATCATGTCAACATCTCCAGGAAGGAAAAAGAAGAGGCATTATTCCCATTTTACAAATGAAGAAACTGAGCCTGGGAGAAACAATGTGACTTTCCTCAGTTCACACAGCAAGTCAAGTCCTCCTGGCATCTCCTGACTCTCAAGGCCCATCGCTCCCTTAACTATACTTTACTGAGCCACCTTTCCAGAAAGAACTGGGGTCTTCCCTTGGCATCCAGATAAGAGAATGTGTCCTGGCACTCATAGAGCTAGTAGAGGGAATAGAGAGAGCTAAGGATGGTGTACTTAAGGGCTGGTAGCCACCCCTACAGTGCAGTGCTTTTCCTTAGCTTCATCACTGCTGGCTCATGCATGACCCACTAGTCAACATGAAGGGAGGCAGCATCGTGCAGTGAAATGAGCCCTGAACATGGATTCTCAGGACCCCCCACGTATATCCTGTGTGATCTTGGGCGAGTCACTTCAATTCTCTGAGTGTGAATTTCCTAACTCATAAAACAAAGGATCTTATAGTCCTGGATCTTTAAGATTCTGAGCATCGAGGCTTCCACAGCCGAATTTAGAGAGTCTGTGATATCAATATGCCAATATCTTCTAACAACCTCACAGAATAATTCATGGGCACACAGGCATTCTGGTCAGTCAGGACTAAGCCACTAGAGGAGATGCATTAACCAAAAAGATTCCGAGCAAGAAAATAGAAGACCACAAGATAAAGATAAAAAAGCAAAACCCAAGGACCTGGTCGCTTCACTGATGCCTGAAAGCCTGAAAATAGATTTCCTCCCATACATCAAAAGTCTTCCTTTGTCAGAATAAGCGCATGTCCAACATGCTGATAACACAGCCTGTTTTCCTTTCTTTTGAGGGACTAAATAAACTTTTTTTTTTCCAAGTTGAAAGGGCCTTTTAAAAATTCCTCATTCTTAATGCTTTAAAATGCCCGGGTCCCGAAAATTAAATTACACCATTTTTTATCTGTTTGAGATCAGTCCTGTTTCCTCCTTTGCTCTGTGTTTGCTTTCCTGCAGTAGCTGACATCAAAATGTTTTCTGGAATGCTTGGGACTAAATAAGTTATGCTTAACTCAATATCTAATACAAATAGCCCCGGGGAGCTTCAGGGACCCAATCATAAAAGCTGCAGTTTCTTTTAATAGCTTGCCACACTTTGCTGATATAGTATTTCTCTAATCACCAATCTTTACGTGCCTTCCTGACCTCGGAGCTCTCGGCCCCAGTGACTGTGCGGTATCAAAGGCCTGTGTCATTGGAAGACTGAATGGCTTTCATTTTTCCCCCCTGAAACTTCCAGTTCCTGGCATCTGCAAAGAATTACCCAAAGCAGGGTCTTGCTGCCTCGCGGCCAGTGGCCTGTCCAATGGAAGTGACTTTTCCCAGCAAGGTCACCCTGGTCAGCGATCGGTGGGTGCTGCATTCCGTGAGTCGGCAGCTCCTGTTACTCTATCGAGTTGATGGGGCTATTAATGATCCAAGCACCAGGATGCTGGGAATAAGACCCCTGGAAGAATGGCTGGCTTATAAATGTTTTAGGAAGCTCAGACATTCTCTGCGATGTTGAAAATGTTGAAAGCCAAGAGCCTGAGGTGTTTCTTTAGTGAGAGAGTCCCACGCTTTATATTCTTTCTACTCTTCTTCATCTCTAGATGAATAGATGAATATTCATCTCTAGAAGAATAGAAGTCTCTGAGTGGGAAAGGTTGGGGGCGGGTGAAGGGGACGGGGAGGAGAGAGGAGTACAGTTCAGCAGACCCAATCTCCTACTGTAGTCTATGCACTCTGTAGGCCCCCACCTCTGCATTCTCATATCTTCTTGGGGGCCAAGCTTGCTGATTATCATTGCACTGCCTTCAGGGATTTTTTCCCTTTCTATTTCTTCTGCTGGAGTACATGTTATTTTCCTGGTTCTGTTTCGTTCACTCTGCATCAGTTCATGTAATTTTTTCCCATTTGTTGTTCAGTTGTTTCAGTGTCATATCTGATACTTTGTGACCTCCATTTGAGGTTTTTTGGCAAGATACGGGAATGGTTGGCTGTTTCCTTCTTCAGCTCATTTTACAGAGGAGCAAACCAAGACAGAGAGGGTTAGGTGACTTGCCCAGGGTTAGATAGCTAGTAAGTGTCTGAGGCTGCATTTGAACTCAGGTCTTCCTGACTCCAGGCATGCTATCCACTTTGCCACCTAGTTGCCCTGATTTTCCCCATGCCTTACTACAATCTATATATCCATTGTTTCTCATGTCCTGATATTATTCCATGACATTTGAACTCCATAACTTGTTTAGCCATTCCCCAACTCATGGGTATGTACCTTGTTTCCAATTCTTCCTCCTCTTCTTCCTCCTCTTCCTTTTCTTCCTCTCCCTCCTCTTTCTCCTTCTCCTCTTCCCTCTTTTCCTCCTTGTCCTCCTCCTTCATATAACCAAAAGTGTTTCTGTAGGTATTTCCAGCTGAAATATTTCATTGCCAATGTAATACAGTCATGGTTGCTGAGAAAATACACCCCTACTGTCCTGTGTCTTGTGCTGGAGACATTTTGGAGGGATGGAATCTATCCTCCTTCCCTTTGTCTGTGTCCCAGCTTTCTGGATCGAGTCCATCAAAGAGCCTTGCATCTCTCTTTCAAATCGCACCCCCTCCTTCCCGTTTCCTCTCCTATCACCCTAGTTCAAGCTGTTATTGTCTGGTGGCTGGATTGTGTCAGTGATCTCCTGCCTGATCCCTTTGCCTGCCCCTGGTCTCTTTTCTGCTTCTCATCTGTCGCATATACCGATGCCTCATTAGGAGTCTCTCAGTGGTGAGATCCTGTGTGTCTTTATGTGTAGGGAAACAAACAAAAAACCCACGACTTTGGTTGCCTGTAGTTAAGTCCAAATTCCACAGCCTGGCCTTGCAAACTCCTGTTTGGGAAATCAGAATGATTTTGCTACAGACTTAATTGTCCTTTGGTCGGGGGGGGAAACACACACACAACCAGCACCCTGTGCTTTATGGGAGAGATGACTTTATTGAGACTGCAGCAATGGGGTGAATGTAATTCTATACAGAACAAGGGACTGAAAAACCAGGCAGAGATGTATGGCGATAGGATCGGAGACTCAGAGAGGAAAGGGATGGAGGAGGGGATCCAGCCCAACTTTCTCATTTGACATATGAGGAAACTGAGGCCAAGGAGGGAGATGATTTCGATAGTGGGCGGCAGAGCTGCGATTCAAGCCCAGCATTCTTTCCACATCTCCTCATGAGTGGGTGCAGTGAATGGCAAATCTCAGAGCAATTCTGACTGTCCAGGAAATGCCTTGTCACCTTGTCGCACGAAAGCCCTGAGCGGGCAGGCCCCCAGCTTCTTATTTCATCCTCAAAACTTGATTCCAAACGAAATGTCTCCATGTCTCAACACAATATTATTTACTATGCATATATAACATAGTTGTGTAATAGGATTACATAAATATATTATTACCCACATGTTACACAGGTATACTATGTACCAAGTGTTATATGTTATCATACATCTATATAG